>NC_077229.1:327535249-327835249 GCF_027887165.1 Monodelphis domestica | reverse complement strand
TTGTGATTGCATAGTAATAACAAATGCTAATTTAAAAAGGTATGTTGTATGTAACATGTAATTTAATTATGGCAATATGATTATTATTACCAATAATCTTTTATAAAATATTTTTATTAATTTTAAGAGAAATTACTTCTGTTTATGTTTATTTTGTTTAATTATTTAAAAGGGACAATAGTGTATCTCCATAAAAGGAAATGATGATATGCAAAATGACATCAGTGCTTTTATCACATTTAGAGCACAGTTCTCAGGGCACAAATATAAGCCTTGCTACTTTCTAAGCATTTCTGAACTGAATTAATTTTTAACCTCAGAAATGATGTCACTATTTAGAAATAGTAAAATTATTTCATAAAAACTATGTAGAATTTCTCTTAAAAGCTGAAAGTCACTGTCTGCATGATGGATGTCTTGTTAAATATTCAATAGTTTTATTTTTAATACAAAGCCAAGTTTCCATGTGATTAAAGAAAGGTTACATGTGAAAGCACGGTAAAAATATCTAGGTAATTTAGAATAAAGAAAGGTAATAAAAGATATGATAAAAATAAATATGAAAATAAGTATTTATATGTATACATATGCACATGTCTTATCTATCTGTGCATGCATATGTGAGATATAGCTATATACATACCATTGTATCTATAGATATTTGCATTCATGCATATTCACACAGGTGTCACGAATCCTTTTGGCACTTTAGTAAAGCCAAATACTCTCACAAAATATTTTTTCAAAACTTGAAGGAAATGCTAAAATTTAGAGATGAGTGAAAATAAAGTTGTATTTTCCCCATTTACATTCATGGACCTCATGAAATGTATATCTAGATCCTGATGGGTCCACAGGTCCCAGGAAAAAAACCTTTTTCTAGAAGAATATGAGCTTCTTCAATACAAGATGCTTTTTTGTTTATTTGATTTTGCCCTCCTCCCCCTCAGTATCCCTAGTGCCTAGTACAGTGCCCTGAATGCAAGAAATTAATGAATGTTGATTGAATGTATATTTAATTTCATCTTCAGTAATTTGATGATAGGGTGCTAAGCATGAATGGCCCTGCCTCACTCACACGAATGAATAGAAGCAAAGTATAATAGGAAAACCTTCAACCTGGAAGTCAAAATATATGGATTACTAAGCACGAGGCTTTTACTTAAATTTGGCAAGTCACAACTCCCCTGGGCTTCGGCTATATTCCTTGCCAAATGATGGGAAAGAGACTAACTGATCCCCAAGTCCCTTCTGGCTATAAAATTTCCTGTACTTAAACAATGGAGTTGGACATTATCTTACTAACTCTTATAATTTTGGTTCATGGAATTAGATAATTTTCAAAATTAGTCAGAATCAAAATATCAGTTCCTTTAATGTGCCAAAGCCTTATAGGAGATGGCATGATTTTTCATATTGAGCAAATAACAATGAGAGAAAAAAAAGAAGCAGATTAATCCAGTGACATTGTCAGCAGATATATAGGCACTTGTATTTTAATTCTCAAAACTCCTACTTTAAGCTATTAAGAAATCAAAGGTTGACATGTAAGGTCTTCAAAGAGGGGTCTTTGAAATAGGAAGAGATTGGCAGGAGCAAGGCTCTAGTGAACTCCTTCCTCTTTACACTCTCCATCATTCAATGAACAAACAGTGGGTGACAGTGAAATCCCAAGGGGGCTGCCCCTAAGCAATTTATGTAGCATACAAAACCATGCCTTTGGTGCTACTGATTCTCTGACCATCCCCCCAGTCTCCTCTCTTCTTATGCTCTAAGGATGTTCATATAGTTTCCTAGAGATCTAGGGATCTCTCAAAATAGTGCCAAATTAGAGCTCAAGTTATTATGTGCTCTGAGCCTCTCACAAATCTCTGTTCTCATCCAAATATATATCTTTTTTGCATATTTCATCTGGATCCTGAGTTCAGCTAGGTATATACTCTCTATGATTCCATTTATTTTTTGGCAAATATCAGAGTGGTTTGCCATTTCCTTCTCATGCTCATATTACAAATAATGAACTGAGATAAAAAGGTTTAATTGAGGCTGCATCTGAATGCATAAAAAGAGTCTTCTTGATTCCAAGACAAGTGCTCTATCTACTGAGCCAGTTAGATGCCCTTACCATATGTATTGATCATGAAAAATGTAGGTGATCTCAAGAACAAGATAGCCTATTATCAAGTATGTATTCATGAAATAGCATAAAGAACATGGCCAAGGCCATGTATGATCAGGAAAATTCAGTAAGCCTATCATGTATTGACAATGAAAAAGAGTTAAAATGCCATTTGACTATGTAAAATGTTATTTGAGACATAACAACCTCCAGGGTTTGGGGCAGATTCTCTAGGAAGAAAAATAAGAATTGCATAGGATGAGAGTGAATGACTGGGGGATACTTCACCTAAGGAGATAATGTATTCACTCATCATATCTTGGTAATGTTTGCTCTATGAATATCTCTATTATTTCCAGAAAGAACATGTAAAGTCCAGTAGCTTAAGGGTTCTACTGAATTGCAAAGAGAATAAAATTGGCCATTGGCCATCTGCTGAGTAGTTGCTCTAGCAAATTTAAGCAATTTATCTTCCTAATTAATTTTGTAATACCTTTGGGGGGTATTAGAGCTTCCAAAATACAGATATGGCCAATATAAAAGAAATAGGCATTGGAGGAAACATTTGCAGGAACTTTGCCTTCTGGGTTAGAAATACCAGTTAATCAACCCTAAGTTTTTAATCTTCTTTTGGGAAACCTATGCCTTCTGGAGTTTCTTTTCCCTTTAAGTTAGACTATTTGTCATAATGTAGGTTGAAGTAGTAACTCCATTTGGATCATTCTGTTGCATTGATAGGGAGTCATAGGCATGTTGGGGTACCCTATACTATGTAGAACCCAAGGAAGTTTATATCTGTACCTGCAATGGAATGGCTTTGTATATGAATGGATCCCTAGAGACATTGGATATACTCTATATGTCCTAGAACATCTGCAAATATTTTGTACAAAACCCAAGTTGAACCCTTATGCAAAATGATATCAAAGAAGAGGTGACACATAGGAAAGTTTTGATCCCTTACCTGCAGGTGATCCAATGATTCTGTGTCCCTAATTTCCATGAGGACCACATTTTCACTATGACAATTATTAATTCTCTTTTTTTCTTTATTGCTTTTGTATTGAAGAAGGCCTTTTAGAACCATTAAGGCAAAGAGGTAATTTTAAGAATACTTGAATACTTGCCAACAAGTACTGCATAAGCATTGATTGGCTATGGTATAATGGTAATTTGGGTGGACAGGGCATGGATTGTGGTTGAATTAGGTGTTCAGACTGAAATTTATATCATTCTGATTCATGAAGGACTGTTATAGATATTAGGAAATGCACAAATATTAATTTTTAAACTGCCCTTGTTTATGTTCATCTAATATGTTACAAAATAGAAATATGGTTTCTGAAATACTTGTACTAGAGCAAAAGATTTTCATATTTATGAAGACAAATCTCATGTTTTACTTTTTAGTCTTCTCTAAGTTAAGCATTGAAAGACTCTTCAACCAATTCTCATATGGCTTGAACTTGAGGCCTTTCATTCTTCCGGATCTCTTTCTTGGTATACTATATAGATTATCAATGAGTTTCATAAAATGTAATATCAAGAATTAGACACAATGCTCCAGATATGGACCAACCAGTACAAAGTATAAGAAGTACTAGAAGACAGAGTAGAAAAATCTCCCCATTCCCGCATTCTCTGCCTTACAATTTGCCTTCACAATATATTTGATGGTGTGCCCCAAAGTTGACACATTAACTTGGCAGTTCTTTAAAATCTAAGATCTTTTTTTAAAGGCAGCTGCTTTCTAACAATCCACATACCCCTTTCTGATATAAAATTTGATCCCATGTAGAAGTCCTTACATTTATTCCAATGTAATTTCCTATGTTCAATTTAGCATGTTAGCCTTCACATTTTTTCTGTTAATTCCTCTCTTCATTTCCTCATATTTTTTGTCTTCTATAAAATTGTTTGTTAAATATACCATCTACGCTTTTATCTAAATCATGACAACTAAGAAGGAAGAGAAGAAGGGTCTATTTCCCTGGGGTTAGAGGGGAGCACAGTCTGTAGCAAGGCTGTTCAGTCCAAAGCAAGACCTCATCAAGGAGTCAAGGCCTCCTCATCCATTTTGCTCTAACTTTTGAACCTGAGCCCAAGCAAGCTTTGAGGCTGAAGACCCTTTCTAAGTCAACTGCACAATAACTCATACCCACTGCATTGAAGCCCCAAGCCCAAGGCAGTACATAGTGTGCCTGGACAGTGCAAGCATAAGAGGAGCCTGGGAACCTCTGCCCAAGCTTTCAGTGAGGCTCCAAACTCCAGCAGAAGGCAGTCTTTAGCGTATCTAGTTGGTGCAAGGTCAAGGGAAAGCCCAGAGTCCCTGGCCAAGCCTGTAGTCAGGACCCTACAGCTCATCACAAGGCTGTCTGTGGAGTATTTGATCAGTGTAAGCCCAGAGTGAGGTCTGTAAGCTCATGCCTAAGTCTGAGGTGAGGCCCTGAAAATAAGCACACAGTAGCTCACATTACTTTAGGCCCTCCATGCCATCAGGAGTCCTTAGAGGTGACTGAATTAGCAGCGGGAGGTGGCTTTCAGAGCTCCCAGCCTATAAGTTATCATATCAACTTAGAAGAACTTAAACTTGCAGAAACTCAGAATTAGAGCTGAGAGTAGCAAAAAGGAAAAAACTGAAGTTTAAGAGAGTATCCTTTCTACCCTTTGAAGAGAGCCCACCTTTAAGACCAAAAAAAAAAAAGGTGAGAAAAAGGCTAAGAAAGTGATCAAACATTGAAAAACACCTAATCATTGAAAAAGTATTATGGAGACAAAAAAGAGCAAGATGTAGACTCAGAAGGGAAGAGTGAGATCAAAAAAGCTACATGAAAAACTTCAAAGAAAAGTGGGAACTGGTCTTAGGCTCTAAAAGAGCTTGAAGAGGAATTCAAAAATCAAGTAAGAGAGTCAGGGGAAAAATGAGGAAGAGAAATCAAAACATTTCAAGAAGAAAATTATGTCTTAAAAAGCAGAATTAGCTAAATGGAAAAGTAAGTTCTAAAGCTCATAGAAGAAAAAAATATCTAAAAAATTAGAAATGGGCAATTAGAAGCTAATGACTTCATGAAACATCAAGAAACAATAAAACAAAATCAAAAGAATGGAAAAATAGAAGAAAATATGAAATATCTCATGGAAAAAAAATCTGTCCTGGAAAATAGATCCAGGTATGGTAATCTAATAATTATAAGACCACCTGAAAGTCAAAGCCAAAAAATAAATACAAGACATCATATTAGAAGAATTATCAAAGTTAATTAATATTCTTGAAAAAGAGGATATTGTGCTATAAGAATTGATGTACAAGATGATTCAAGAAAAAGAACACTGTACACAGTGACAGCAATAATATATGATGGTCATCTGTGAAAGACTTGGCTACTCTATGACCCTGGACAGTTTTGAAGGACTTATGACAGAGAATGCTATCCACTTCCAGAGAGAGAACTGTAAGAGTCAGTATATAGATAAAAATGGTATTTTTTTACTTTATTTCATTTTGTTTTTATTTTCCAGTTTTGGTTTTATGAATATTCTCTTACAACAATGACTTTTATGGAAACATGTTTTGCATGATAATGCTTGTATAACAGATCATATTGCTTACCATTTCCAGAGGGGGGGAGAAAAGAGAGAGGAGTAGTCAATTTTAATCTTATAATTTTGGAAAATTGTAATTACATGTAATTGGGAAAATGAAATCTCTTTAAGGAAATTAATTATCATATTTTTCTCTTGAAATTTTTAGAGAAAATAGGAATGATTTAATTCAAAGCTTTTATATGATTCAGGCAAATATACATATATGTATTTCATATATATAATTCATCTAATCTATATATTTAGTAAACTTGACAGATAAGGAAATGAGATTAGTCTGGCATGGCCTTTTTTTTTTTTTAAAGCTATGCAGACGGACTCTTTGTGACCTCTACCTACTTTCCACAATGTTTACCAATCATCCCTTTAATTATAAAATATGGAACTTTGACAGGATTTGAAGTCCAGTTTGTTGATTTCATTCATATTCTTTTGAAGAAAATTAAGACACTTATCATTTCCCAATGTTTTGTGACTTCTCTCACTTTGTTCCTGTTAAGAATGAATTTTAGAATGTGTTGTTTTGTTTACTCAAGTGTTTCTTTGTCAAGAATGTGTACTCAGGCCAACAGACTATGGATAGACTTTCTAAAAGTTAATAACATTGAAACATGATTGTGTATATTGAAACATTCCTTTAGCTAGATTTTGAGAACAGTGACAACTGCTTATCTTACTACAGCTAACCATCTGCCTTTGAAGAGAAGGAACAGTTTATGATGTAATATGTCCATTTGCAGTTTTCTATTCCCTCTATCATATTTATTTACTGTGAAAAAGAAGACTGCTTCAAAATTAGGAAATACACCAAAACAAGAAGCAATATTAATTTATCTAATGAAAGTGATCTTATGATAACTTGCTTTTTAAGAATAATTTGTCTAATACTCTTTAGTAACTTTCTTAGAAGTCTTTATTTACCTGGAACAGTTGTCTCTAATTAAAAACAAAAGTCCTCCCATGAATAAATTGTTTTACATGTATAGATTTAATTATTTAGAACATAGACATGTACCATTATACTAATGATGTATATTATAAAGCATAGATGAAATAGAAAGGTTATGATAAAGATTAAATAATTCATTTTAGAAATTAGCTTTATTTTATTAACTGTACAAAATACACAATATTTTATTTTCATTGAAATCTTAAAAGTAATAAAATTTTAGTAAGAAGAATATAATTTTAGTTAGAGAAATATGATGATAAAGGCTTCATTTTTAAAATCTTGGCTTAATACTTTCTGATTCAGATATTGTAACTGATTCAAAATTCAGTTCATTTTGACAATTGGTTTAAAGGATATCTTATCTGAAAATATTCTCATAATATGTGAATCCAAATAGAAGAATCATTGACTGCAGATCCTGTTGGTAATCTTCTGAACACCATTCTCTATCCACTTCCTCCTGATTCAATATTTCATTCCCCTCAAGTGTTCTTTGCCAAAGTGTAATCAATATGCCACTCTGTCTTTCTACTGTGCCCTGTAAAATGCCTCTTTCATAGTTGAAAGCATCTCTTCATCATGATTCTTTTCTTTTTCATTCCTTCTACTCACTAAGTATTACTAAGACCTACTCCTCCCAATTCTACTATGATGGCACAGCAACATTGTGTTTGTAATATTTGTGGACCTCCATTCATTCCTTTGTGTTTACTGGAGGGGTTGAGGAATTAATGCTCTTGCTTTCCATTGCTACTTCCAATTTCTCCCCCCTCTACTTGCAGCATTCAGGTAACTTCTCCTCTTTTGCAGTTCATGCTATTCACTTCTATTACCCAACTAAAATCCAGATAGCTGTTGCCTACAGGCTTCCAGGTGATTGCTTTTTTCATCAATGAATTTGGTAAATGGCTCAATTTTTTTCTCTCCTTGTCAATGACTGTCCTCATACCAGAAGGATTCAACATGCATCTTGTAAGGAATTGAAATTTACGATTTTGACCAAATATATGAATATTCTAAAATAGCAATGGTTGTTGACAATTTAAAATATTATAGCTCAAGTCAAAATTATTAATAGCTTTTATTTACAAAGAAGTGGAAAGAGTGAGAGTAGAAAAATGCAAAAAGAGGGTAGAGAAGATGTCTAGTTTATCACACTAAATATTGCTCCAGTGCTCGATTCAATCCATCAAGGCTTGTTAATCCTCAAGTGTTATAAAATTCTAAATATATCTCATCTGGCAAAATGGTTGAGAGGTGAAGTATAAGCTCACCTCTTTCAATTCCTTCATCATCTGAAAATATAAATGCACACAACAAATAGTTTAAAGAAATAAATGTAAATAGGAGCTAAATAAGTACTCTAAGAAATAAAAATAGAGATTAAAGAAAAGATATAAGGAAATGCAATCCCCTCTATCTAAATAAAACAAAATAACTTAGTTTTTTTTAAAGTTATCACAATGTAAAGAAAAATGTAATGATAGAAATTATACCCCAAAAAGAGAAATACAAAGGTGACAAGGACTGCCAGAGTAATTCAGATGTTAGATTGAAAGAATTAAAAGAACACATGAGTTTGGCAAATATCTATTAAATAAGAATAATAAACTACAAACAAGAGAATAAAATGATTACAATTTTTTTCAAAAATTTAAATAACACACTATTATTATGAATGAGAATAGTGGATATTGAACTTGAAAAATTGAAAAGACTAAAGGAAAAATATCAATATAAACAAAAAAGACAGAACATTTGAAGAAAATTTAAAATCTGAATACTGAAAAAGTTGGATCAAAGTAAAGGTGCCATGAAACAATTTAATGTGATATTTGAGACAAACGTAATAAAATACAGAACATAAGCATTAAATTCTGTGAAATTTTTTCTAAATAATTGCTCAGAAGTATTGTAAATGAAGGGCAAAGTGTAAATCAACAGAATCTGTAGTATTCTAAAAAGAGGAATCCAAATATTAATTTTAGAAATACACTCAATTTTTAGAGCTTAAGTATGAGAATGAATTTTATAACTTGCCTGGAAGTATTTATATATAAAAAAGTTTTATTTCATAGCTCAAAATTATAAATGACTGATTCAGGAAAAACAAAAGAAGTGGGCATGTATTCAAAAAGAGCATGTGCTATAGGGTTGAGCATGTTCCTTAATGAGAAATGTTTTTTTCAACAAGATCTCTAGGATTCAGTCATTTCCCTTGGGAGAAAACCAGGACTTTGTGTAATTTTTGATAATTATATCCATAATGTTAATTGTTTCTATACTAAAACTAATTCCTTAGAAAGTCAATTTCACTCAAGAGAATAAAGATAAGAGAAAAGGTAGGAGGTAATGTGAAAGTTTACCTCTTAGAAATGGGTTGGTATGAATCACAATGAACTCTACAAGGTAGATGAAGATCAGAAAAGTGTCTACTAAAACACATTTTTCTTTCCACCCAGCAATTAAAGAACCCCCCCCCCCAAAATGATTCTATTAGATAAAGAACAATGAATGATAATCTATGCTAGACAGGAATGATGATGGTGTCTATGTGGCAAGAAGATCTAGCAATGTTTGTTTCAAAAAACACCCCAAAGAACAAATAAGCAAGCAAACAAAAAGCAAAATGTTTTTTAATATCCTGTGCTGATTTTTAAAATAATGTCAGTCAGATTTGAATGCTAATGGAATGAGTTTTTGCATGAAATAGAATAGTTCCTAAATGGATTTGAAAATAGAACAAGGCAATTTGAGACATAAAAGAAACATTCTTAAATTAGGAACACATCCAAACTGTCAGGTGAGTAATCAAAATAAGTCAGTATTTTTCAATACGCCTACTCTGATAGCCTATTTTGTTAGGGAACTAGCCATGGGTTCTCAAAAACTGTGGGAGCAGAGTATAAGTTCTGGCAGATTCTGTTATCTTTTAAAAGCTTTACTTCATTGCTGGTGAATATAACAGTGTAAACAGAAGCTGAAATGCCTGAGTCTCCAACAGGTTCCCCAGTAAAGATATTTTTAAAGTCATCAGATTAACAAATGATCAAGAAAGTCAATTAGAAACTTTAGAACATAGGTTTATTCAGATCAGGACTGAAGAAAGGTCAATTTGCATGTATGAAGTAAGGGTCCCACAAGAAAACCTGGGCCAAGTCAGTCAGTCAAAAGTTACCTTGTTTTCAAAGGGTAAATGAGGTCCAGCCTCTATTGTTCAGTAATTCTTCCTACTTCGGAAATGGCTTCACTAAAAGAAGAACTCTACAGGTACTTCTGACCATCTGAGTTATACATCTGAAATGCCACTTGAGCCTTATTCAAATGAATTACAATACTACTTAAGTTAATTTGCTTTTGCCTTATACAACAAATTACCAAGAGCTTACTTTATAGAGGAAGAAAAATAAAAACAAAGAGCAAAATGAACTCGTTTTAAGAATTTAAAAGATATTTTTAAGGGAAGAAAGAGATCCTATCATTAGTAGGTCTTTAGCTCTTCTACAAAACTATCATCAATAAAAAATTTTAAACACAAAAAATAGAAATGTTGATCAGTAGAATATATTAGGATCAAATGATCATTGTAACAGTGTTCAATAAAATCAAATACCCCATCTATTAATACTAATATCTCACATTTACTTAATACTTTGGGGTGTATGGGGTGTTCAGGGAGGAGTAATATCTTTGGTATGGAGGGCTTGACGTGCCCTCCTAGGGCAGCTCTCCAGCCTCTGACCCTCACTTGACACCCAGCTCTCACTTGTGGCTCCTAGTAGCTGCTAGCATGCGGCAGCGGCCACACCCCGGGCAACGGCTTTGACAGGCCGGCTAAACCTTGTGAGGGTAGCCATCAGGTCGTCGCTGACCCCTGGTGAACCAGGGCTTTGCTCACCCAGCACCTGAAGACTGTTTCGGCGGAACAGATGGAAGAAACCAACAAGAAGATTCAACGGCTGAGAGGGCGATACAGCAAGGCACTGTGGAGTGCTTAGGGTGAGTTGGAGCACAAAGGACAACATGGCCATCCAATGCAGCTGAGGGAGTCTCCAGGTGTAACAACTTTTCGTGCCACTGGACCCAGGCTTCCAACGCCGAGAGTGTGGGACTGTCTCTGTGCATTGACTTTTCCACTTAAATCTTCATGCACAAGTGTCTTTGTGCACAAAAATGCACAAAGACAACAGTCATCCTCGGTTACCGAGAGACTACTACAGTACAATACTTAATACTTTAAGATATAATGTGTTTTATAGATATTACTTCAATTGATTCTCATGATAGATTCATTACTATCTACATACTATTCATTACTATAGTGCTATTACTATCCCAATTTTGGCGATGAAGAAACAGTCTAAAAAAAGTCCAAGTGACTTAGCTGGGATCATAAAGGTGATAAGCAATTGAAGCAAGATTCAAAATCAAGTATTATTAACTACAGGACTAACATTAAATCATTTAACTACCTCTAACTATCAAAATAGGGACAAAAAGTTGGGAAAATTTTAAGTAGTTGGGCAAAAATTAGGTTTAAATCTACAGCTTACAACACATTGTGAAGAGTGAATCAAACTCTCTATCAATCAGCAACTTAATCAATTAATCAGTGAATCAATCAAAAACATAAGTACTCCTACTTAATACCTTAACAGTCACTAAGTATGAAAGTTCACAAATCACTTGCTAGAGTGGGTGACAACTCCCGAGGCCACTGCCTCACCCTTCAGCAGTGCAAGGCAAATTGAAATTCTGTGGTTGGTTCTCATAAAGTGGGGGAGCAATAGGAAGTGACATGGAGAAAACTGCTTTAAAATGGCCAGCTGGAGGATTCAGTGAGATTCTTACTCTGCTATGGCGAGCCAGACTGGAGGAGGAGACTCTTTTCTTGGATCCTGAGGTGGTGAGTGGAGTGATTCCTTCCTTGGTTCTTTGGTGAGGAGACCCTCTTTGCTCATTGACCCTTTGGTGGAACATTCCCTTCAGCATGAGTTCTGGTGAGATTCTTGGTGATATTAGCCTTGTGTGCACTGAAGGTTCTCAGCAGATTCTTCAGCATCTCCTGGTTCTTCAGATTTCAGCTTCCTAATTAGGACTTTGGATGCTAGTGAGATTAGCTTTTGGATTCCAGTTTGTGGTCTAGAGATATTAGGATTAAATTTAGGGCATTTTGTAGCTAGGCAGTACTTTCTATCTCGTTATTTATAATTTTCCACTTTCATTCTTTTCATGTCTTTGTAAATAAAGTTGCTAAAACTCATTTTGACTTAAACTGTAATATTTTTAAATTGGTGACTACAATATTACTTTAGAATTCTCATATTAAGCATAAAAACTAAATTTAACTTCTTACAATATACTACAATATGCTCCAAATAGATAGATGACAGTGATAAAAGGTCACATCAAGCAGAGAATTAGGGAAAAATATCTCTAATGACTATGGATTATAGTAGATTTCTTGAATAAACAAGTTATAGAGAGGATCATAAGAGATAATATGAGCAATTTGATTATGTAACATTACAAGGTTTCTACACACAAATGAATGTGAGAAAAATTACATAAATAATTAGCTTGATGGAGAAAGGACAAATGCAGTAAGCTTCTCTGATTAAGTCTAAAATATAGGAAAATGATTCAAGTACATCAATCACCCAGTCAGTACCAGAGCAATTCTCTAATATATGATATGTTATGTAAAAGACATAGCATGTAATTCTCAGTCTAATCTATAAAAACCTATATCAAAAAGTTACTACTGGTAAGATTAATCCAAATTATAATAACTTTAAGGTCCTATTTCATGCCCATCAGATTGATAAGGAAATTTAACTTTTTAAATGACAATTATTGAAAGTGCTATGGAAGAACAGTTATTTCTAATACACTTAAGTGGAACATTGAAATGCTCAAGTTGTTCTAGAAAGCAATTTAACACTATGCCTATAGAGTCAATAAACTGCAAATACTTTTTGACCTAGTTATACCACTCTCAGTCTTATACCCAAAAGATCTCAAACAAAGAACAAAAGAACCATTTGTACAAAAATATTTATAGCATCATTTTTGTTGTTGTTGCAAAGAACTGAAAATAACAGGATGTCCTGAAATTGAGAAATGGCTGAAAAAATTATATAGGAATATAATGGAATATTATTGTGCTATAAGAAATGACAAATGGTATGGAATCAGAGAAACATACCGTGGAGTAAGGTGAGAAATACAAGGGGAACAATTGATATAGTGACTACAAAATCGTAAAGAAAAAAATAAGTGAAAGACTTATGAATGCTTATTAAAACAATGACCATCCATGACTCCATAGAAGTAATGATGAAGTATACTATCTACATCCTGAGAGAGAAGTGAGTCCATTCCTGGTGAGAGATTATATGACTTTTTCTAAGAATCAGAAGTCAGCCATTTGGTGATGAACTTTTTGTTTTGGAAACAGAAGAAAATCCTGTGTTAATAATTACCTTTAAGCTATATACAAATATTAATTTAGGTACTGTTACTTTAAATATGAGATCTTATAAATGAGTGGACATGCTAACCAACAGGAAGTTAATGAAAACAATATTGATATTCCCATTGTGAAAAAAAAAGGAAAATCATTTGTAGCAAACTGGAATGATGACTCCACAGTTATCCTTGGCAAGCAAATGGACATTAATTAGTAGAATTATAGCTTAACTTTACATTCAAAAGCCTCAAGTAACTCCAAGGGATTCTTGGCCATTTTATCTTGTAGTGGATATATAAAAATATCATTAAAATAATTATAGCAAATGTGTCCATTCCAATTATATAGGATAAGGAATTAGAGAAATTCTACAACCTTTGTAAGACCCATCCAGTTAAAACAATAAAAACTTTAATATTCAGTGATTGTTACCAAAAAAAAGGTGGACATGGTTAAAATTTCACCTAAATATATCTGAACATATCAGTCATTTGTAGAGAAGCAGAGAATAGATTGGGGAATGGAACAACAGATTATAGTCAATAATTATAATGGAAATTCTACTGTAAGAAAAAATGAATATAATGTTTTTCTTAAATCCTTACCTTGTATCTTAGAATCAATCAATAAAAAGTTCCAAGATTTCAAGGTAGAAGAGCAGAAGAGTTAAAAGGGTTAGGCTCAGAATCATGTTGCTAAGAAGTGTCTGAGGCTAAATTTGAACTCTAGGCCTGGCTCTCCATCTACTGAGCCACTTCAGTGCCCTGAATATAAAAAAAAAAAATGTTTGAAGAGTTATTTGAAACTGATTCAGAGTGAAGTAAACATAAAGGAGAAGACAACATACACAGTGCCTACAAAAATGTGAACAGAAAGAACAATAAAAAGGAATTAAATATTGCATAATTATTCTGAGTTCTAGAAAATATATGAGACATTTATCTTCCTCATTATGTTGACTAGGTAGGGACACTATGAAAACTAGCTGGTTGTGTTTGCTGTCAGACACTGTTAATATTTTGGCAGTTTTTGTTAAACATTATTTTAATACATTTGTGTTAAAGGAGAGCTTAAAGGGAAGTGTATGGGAAAATGAATAAAATTTAAAAGATAGCATCATTTGAACTTAAATAGTTGCTTGATGATCTGATTACAGATATGGAGTGAGGTACAAAACACTTAGATTCATATTCACCAAAGTTGTTAACTCTTGTCATGGTTGGGGGGAAAGTCAAATATTTTTAACTCGGGACATATTCTGGTGATATTTTAAGTTATACAATGTTATTATAGTAATTGAATCAGGCACATAGAAAATCAACCAAAGAATAATGAAGAGACCCATGGCCAGTCTGAGAAAGCTGTAACACATTATAATCAATTGATTATATTGGTAAAATATTCTACTCCGAGAAATGTACCTTTTTTTTTCTTTCTGTTTACACAAGTGTTTTCTAAAATCCTTTTTTTTCCATAGGGACAACTGACAGAAAGAAAGAATTGTAGGAAATATCAATTCAGAAATAGATGTATAATTTCACATTAAATAAAAGTTTTTTTCAGTAAGAAATCAAAATTTTCTGCATATATTTTTCAGGATATCTCAAAGAAAGATCACAGGAGAACTGGACAAGAAAAGGAAATAAAAGACACACAAAACTTTAAATGTATGTGCCTCCATTCTCCTTGTTGTAAATCATTATTTAAGTGGTCTAATTGATTCCTTGGTGGAAATATGGAAAGGGAATGAATAGGCTTTTTTACATGAATCTCTTCAGCATACTTCATGTCTATAGCCACACAACTAAGAAGTACTAGAAATATCAGACTCCTTTTTCAATCAGTTAATTATTCAGTCAATAAGAAGCATTTATTAAATGCCTAATAGCACAATGCTAAGCACTTGTCTATTGTTTGTTGATTACCAAAAGTCAGTTGAGTTGGTAGTATGGGAAGAGATTATAGTCGCTTCGCTGAGAACCACATTCATTCAAAAATATTGTCCTAATTATTCAGGTAAATATAAAGTGGATGAAGCCCATAAATTGAATTGGAAAAGCAATTCATTGTGAGCCTATGAAGATACATATATATACAAATATAAATGCACATAAATAATAGTTGCTGCCTTTAGAGTTTAGAATGACAACAAAATCTCAGATATGAATATAATAGATACTTTTTTATCAAAAATGATAAGAAGATTACTATAAGAGAAGCTTGAAAAGACTTGAAGGAATCGGGGGCAGGTAGGTGGTTCAATGAATGGAGTTCTGAGCCTGGAGTCAAGAAACCAGAGTTCAAATATGGCCTCAGATGCTTACTACCTGTATAACTCTGGACAAGTCTCTTTACCTGTTTGCTTCATTTCCCCCATTTGTAATTATTAATATTAATTATTATGAATACTACCTATCTCTCAAGGTGAATGTGAAGACTAAATGGGATAATGATTGAAAATAATTTAGCACAGTGCTTAGCTCATAGCAACTGCTATATGAATGTTTTAATAAAATTTACTACAATTATTATTATTATTATCATTAGTTGGTTTAATGTGAAACAAACAGAACCAGAAGAATAATTTATTGCAGCAATATTATAAATACAAATTAGTTTTTCAAATAATATTTAATTTTCCTCAATTACATGTAAAATAATTTTAACATTATTTAAAATTTTTTTGAGTTCCAAATCCTTTCTTGGTCTCATCTTTCCTCACTCCAAACCCTCATCTTCCCTGTGATGGTAAACAAACTGATATACAATCATGTAAAACATTTTTCCATATTAGACATTTTGCACAAAAATCTCAACAAGTAAAAGAAGGAAAATACAGTATTTTCTGGTCTGCATTTAGACTCCATAAGTTCTTTTCTTATCAACTTACTTTTCTACTCTTCAGCTGTTTCATGTCTTTAACTCTCCTCAGTCTTATTCCTACCATCATACTCAAATTCAGCAGATGACTATCTTTCCTATCATAATGAAAGAGCTGAAGTTACCTCTTCGGGGTTCTCTGAATTCCTTCTTCCACATCTCAGAAACAAATGATACTAATATAGATCTTTTATTCTTTATTCAGATGAAGAAACCTAAAGTAAATATTCTAGTTTAATATTATCTTCCAGTGCCTCCCACATATTGCAACTACCCCTTTATAATCTACATCTTTACATGTACTCATCCGTTGCATCTTTCCCGTATACTAACAAAGATGTCCAATTCAATATTATCCTTCAACAATTTCCTTTGACCAAACTACCCTTTTCAACTTCTCCTCCAAATTTATCCCCCTTTTCTCTGACAAATTTATTGAAATAGTTATTTTTTGCTGACTTTATTCTCTCAAGACCCATGTCACTTCTCAAATTCTTGCAAAATGCTTTCTCTTCCCACCATTATACAAATGCTACTTTCTAAAGGTCCCAGTGACCTCCTAATTGTCAAATCCATTGGCCTTTTTACAGTCTTTAACCTCATTTACTTCTCTGCAGTATTGAATAGTGCTTACCAGTCACTCAAGCTGTCAATAAGCATTTAAGGGCTTTCTTTATGCCAGGCACTGTACTGAGCTCTGGGTATAAAAAAATAAAGGAAAATATATAGTCCCTGCCCTCAAAGAGATCATATTCTAAAGGGACAGATGACATGAATTCCGCTATGTGAACACAAGTCATATACAGAGTAAACAGAAGTAATTTTTAAAAGAACATTCTTGGAATAAGTAACAACTCCTTTGAATCTCAGTTCTCTCCTCAGTAAAATGAAGCAGTTGGACTACAATGGCCTCTGAGATCTCTGACTTTAAATCTCTCATTTTACCTTTTGGATATCTTCTGTCCTGTCTTTGTCTTTCATAGAATGTGATACCCACAACTGAAAATGGAAGGGCAGATATGGTCTGACCAGGGCAGTGCCAAATGATCATTTCCCTTGTCCTAAACTTTAAATCTTTTAATACCTGGAATATGAAAAGGTCTTGTTTCATTGTACTGTTGCACATTAATCTATGGAGCTTTAGAGCCACTAGATTATTTTTTCTCTTTATAACCTTACTTCCTATTCTAATGAAAACATTTTTTTAAAACTTGGGTATATTTTTTCCTTTTATTTTTTGTAGGTATTTACTGCTCAAGGGCATATAGTCTTGGATTTGAAGTTAGGAAGAACTGAGAATGAATTCTCCCTCAGATGCTCACTAGCTGAGTATCCTGAAACAATTCATTTAAATACTCTAAGCCTTGGTTTCTTTTAAATGTCTTTAAAATGGAGATAATAATAGTACCTCTATTCTGAGTGGTCATGAGAACCAAATGAGATAGTGTATGTAAAGCTCTTTGTAAGCTGAAATTGGTTTTGTTCTCTTTTAAATTACGTCCAACTTTTTGTGACCTCATTTGGGTTTTATTGGAAAAGATATTGGAGTGGTTTGCAATTTACTTCTCCAGCTATTCATAAGGAGCTGGAAAAAAAAATAAACAGCTCACTGACTTTCCCAGGGCCTCATAGCTAAATAAGTAAGTGTCTAAGGCTAAATCTGAATTCAGGAAGATGGGTCTTTCTGACTTCAGGCCACACACTTTATTCAGTGTACTGCTTAGCTGTCTTTTTCAACCTGTAAAACACTATTTAAATGCTAGTTATTATTATCCCAACTACATTATCTCTTATTAGATTCTCCTAAAGATCTTTGTGTGTTGAGATCTTGGATCTTAAAACATAACATACTAGCTATATCTCCAAATTTAAAGAAATCTCCAAATTTTGAAAACATGTTTCTGTACCTTCAGTTAAATCCATGATAAAAACAAAGATCATTGAGGACCTACTGGGTACTTTCCTCCAAAATGACATTGTAGTATTAATGATTTAATTCTGCTCACTTAATAAATGATAAAACCACCTAACTGCACTTTGGGTTATGCAATATCTTTAACTTGTCCTTTTTGCTATTCATTTGTTTCATTCATGCCCATCTCTATGTCACCTCATTTGGGGTTTTCTTAGCAAAAATGCTGGAATGGTTTGCCATTTCCTTTTCCAGCTCATTTTACAGATGAGGAAATGGAAGCAAATGGTTAAGTGTTTTGATCATGGCCACACAATCTAGTAAGTATCTGAGGCCAGGTTTGATCTCAGGAAAATGAGTCTTCCTGACTCCAGGCCTGGTGCTTTACCCACCTAGATGTCCATAAACATCACGCAAAAAATTGTCAAATATATTGCTGAAATTTATGTATGCCTTACCGAGGGTCTGCCAGTCCACTTAGTTACCTAGTGACTAATAAAATTAGACTAGCTACCAACACTTGTTCCTTTTTTTTTTTAACCTTACTTAACCTTCTATCCTAGAATTAATGTCATGTATTGGTTCTAAGGCAGAAAAGTGCTAAGGCCTAGGCAATGGGGGTTAAGTGACTTGTCTAAAGTCACATAGGAAGCATCTGGAGGTCAGATTTGAACACAGGACCTCCCATCTCTAGTCCTGGCTCTCGATCCATGAGCATCACTTATTCGTGAAGCCACACTGCCTTTTGATCATGGTTATTTAATTCCTAAATGTTACAAGAAGCTACCGTTTAACTTTGTGCTACAATTTTTGTCACCAATAGAAGTTAAACACATTGAACCTTGGTTTATAGGTTCTACTACTATCAGTCTGTGTGTGTGTGTGTGTGTGTGTGTGTGTGTGTATGAAAATAAATAAAGCATTTCCTCTTTTCTAACCCGGTAGCATGCCTGTTCTCTAAGATCTATTAACACAATACCTCACATTTATGTGGTACTTACATTTTGCAAAATGCCTTATATATGTTATCTCATATGATCATCATTACTAGAACAGCAATCACAATAATTATTTTACTTTCCTATGAAGTAAGTCAATATTGGCCTATAATTGAGTAAGGATAATTTGTTCTCTTGTCGCTTATGTTTTTTGATCCAAATTCTTCATACATTTTGTTCTCTCCTTCTAGTACCAAATTTCATTAGAAAATAGAAAAATTAAAATTGAGTGCTTCAGTTTTCTCATTTCGATGATGATCATCTCAACCAACTCTTCCATAGCATCTACAACTTTCAGTGTGGTTCTACTCATTTGCTTTGTTCATGTTCTCATTTTTGGTCAAATCCAACCCCTAATGACTCCATGGTAAAGATACAGAGTGGTTTATATTTCCTTCTACAGTTCATTTTATAGATGAAGTCACTGATACAAATAGGGAATAAAATGACTTGCTCAGGGTCACAAGATTAATAAGTGTCTTAGGGCATGTTTGAACATAGAAAGATGTCTCTGATTCCAGGCCTAGCGCTCTCCTGACAGGGGCTGGAATTGAGGAGAAACACACTTGAAAAAGATAGAATTAGGGCCTCCCAAGAATCAGCTCAAAGAAGCTGAAGAGATAGAGACTCTCAAAGAAAGAGAAAGAGAAACAGAAACGGTGACTGTTATGGGCCCAAGAGGGAGGTGTCCTGGTACAGCAGGTTAAGTTCAGTCCAGTTTACTGAGAATTAAGGTCCAATATATATATACATATATATGAAACTTTTCTCTAACAACTAAAAAAAGCATTACATCATCATGAACCAATCAGAAACAAAAAAAAACATTACATCATCATGAACCAATGAGGAATTAGGGGGCTTACAAGAAAGGGGGCAGGCATTAGCTATGATCCTGTCACCACAAAACACAAAGACTTATTGGTCTTTGCATACATGTGTCCATGAAGATACAGTCCCAAGGTCTCTGGCCTTAAAATAGTGCATAAGCTTTGTAGATATAGTTCCAGGCTCACTGCCCAGGCAACTTTTAGCCTTATTAAGGAATGTCTAGTTCTTTATCTGGAGCTTAACCATGGATCCAAACAAGGACCTGTAGTTCTCAATAGAAAACCAGTCTTGCAATGATTTCAGAGCAGTAGTACAGTCATGCCTTCTTTTGCTGCTTTTCCTCAGTGGGTCTTAAGTTTCTTATGGCTCTGTCATGCTACCTATTGTGCTATCTAGCTATTCATACTCTATTTTTCCAAATGAATTTTTAAAATCTTTTTAACATATCTTTCAAGTTTATTGTAGTTCTCAGCTCAATTTCCTAGCACTCCTGACAAAAAAAGATGTTTTAATTTTATTTTCATCATCATTTTATCTCGCCTTTCATAGTTCTTAAAAATCTAAATCCATTGTGTTTCTTGTGTTGATACACAAGACTATAGCCAAAGCACGTTTTTTTTCTTTCCCATTAGGATTATTTGTCCTTATCTCTTCAGAACTACATTTTTGAGATTGTCCCATTCTTGGTGTCAATTTCTCTTATTTAACATTTGGTCACTGACTCTTTGTTTTTCCCAAATTTAGGGAACCTCTCTGACTATTCTTTCCTTTGCCTTTTTTTATCATGAATTCTATAACAGAGTCTTCATTTACCCTTAACAATTCCTGTGATTTATTCTTCAGTAACAATTTGTTTAGTTGTAATCTTGTCTAGATTAATGGTTCGTCTTTTTGTATTTTCATCATTTGAAGAATAAAATTATCATTGAAGTAAAGAATTTGTCCAATTCTTTGTTCTTGAAATAGTTCTAGCATGTTTCTGAGATTTTATTTTTATCCCATTACTACATATAGAAAAATTCCCTGCTCAGGGTTGCATAACTAGTAAAATTAGAGTCATGAATGAGATACATCAGTGTGGCAGAAGAAGTAGCATGAACAGAGGGGTGAAGACTGGGTAAGTGAAGATCATAGGTTATTGCTGTAGACCTGATAAGATCTGATATTGTCTCAGTATTTAAAACAATATACACAAACAGAATTCATGCCTCCATATCCTTTACTTTTCCATGCATTTCCACCAGCAACTAAACTCAAAATTTCCATATCATTCACCATTCCTACCAGTCCCTTGCTCTTTATATTAATCAAGTGAATCTTTTAAATTGTAGTTACTCAATATCTTCTATTTCTATTGCTTCTCTCTTTTCCCTTTACTGCTACCTTAATTCAAATCCTCATCACAGCTTACCTGACACTTACTCCTGTCAAAAGGCTTCAATTGTTTCTCATTTTTAATGAATGAAACCTGAAGTGCATAAATAGATTTCCAATGGTTTTATCAAACTGACCTCAACTTATCTTTCCATCATATTCTCATACTACTTTACCTTAGTCTACTTTTTGAATAAGAGGAAAAGAGAGGTATGGAGGGAACAGGTCTTTATTAAAGATCTACTATATGTCAGACATTTTGTTAAGTGTTTTAAAATATTTTATTTTTATTTTATTTTATTTTATTTATTGATGCTCTTATCAACCCTTTGAGATAGGTGCTATTATTCTTTCCATTTTACAGTTGAAGAAACTGAATTCTATAGAGGTTAAATAATTTGACCAGAGTTATGCAACTGGTCTCAGAAGCTAGGCAGGATGAGAGATGTTTCTAGACAATGTTTAATATGAAAAAGCATTACAGTTACTCTAGAGGTTATGGAGTTCATGAGTCAACACTGTGAGATAGGAGCAAAAAAAAAACAAAAAATCTTTAATATGATCTTCGACCAAATTAAGAAAAGCAAGTTATTAAGAACAGAGAAGGTTTTAGGTTCCCCTTACTATATTGTAGTCAGAGAGTATTAGCAGTAATATATTCAGATGTGGGTGCAAAATTTAGGGGAGTATTGACAAGTTAGAACATAACCATAAAAACAGCATGGATGCTGGGAGTAGTGGAAATATGATGATTGAGGATCAATTCAAGTGAGAAAGAGAATACACAGGGTGAATATACTAGCTGTCCTCCTGAATTTCCAAATATATTTTATAGCAAAAGGATCAGTTTCATATTTTCACTATTGGAAAGATTTTGATAAAAAATGTTTTGTATTTTTAGAAGTTCATGTTGAAACTGTACATGTACACTAGGATAGGTATGTAGTTATGTTCTTATCATCTACTAATAAATTGCTATGGATTGAGTTACTTTATTAGCAACTAATTGCCTTGGAAGTTTCTCCTATAGAATGTAAGCAACACAAGAGCAAGGACTTATTTTTAATTGTGCCTACTTAACCTTACATATAGTATCCATTTAGTAATTTTTTTTAAAAATGAAGTAAAAATAGAGAGAAGGGGGTCATATGATCAAAAAGATGGACAATTCATCCTTTTTTTGTAATCCTCCTGAAGTTCCTAAATTCCCCAAGATAAAAATTATGGGCAAGAAGTAAACTATTTACACCTCTCTCCACAGACCAAGATACCAAAAAAAGTCTAACAGAATAACAACTGATGAATTAAACTAGAAAAGGCTAAGCCCCACTCTTCTAACATGCTTACACAGACACTTCTTCCCCTACCAGTGCCCAAGGGTAGCACAGACTTTTGCTGTAATCTCTTTTAGCAAAATAAGTCCAAACTCTCATCTCACTACTTTATAAAAACACCCATTTTAACTACTTTCTATTTGGTATACGAAAATCTCCATCAACCATATTTATGCCTTTGTTCTGTTTGTTCCTCATGCTTGAAATCGACACTCACTTCTTGAACTCCCATATTTCCTTCAAAATCCATCTCAAGTGCAATATTCAATGTTATCTGACTGTTTTTACCTTCCCTTCTATCATCACCCTGTATTAATTTCATATCCCTATTTGGAAACATGATGTCTTATCCATTAAAATATAAACTCCTTGAAAGTAGGGGCTACTTTACTTTTGTTTTTGTATAGCTGGTTCTTAACACCGTCTGGTATCTAGCAGAATTTAGTTAATAAATTTAATTTATTAATTTAATTAATTTAATTAATTTATTTTTAATAAATAATTTATTTAATAAATTTAAATTTATTTAGATTTAATAAATCTTTTCTGAGTGCTTCCATTTCCTTGGAATTTCCTTTTGTCTTCTAATTTCATTTATAATGAAAATGCAAAGATTGATGTGATATTTTTATTATAAGTATATGATGACTTACTATTTATTGGACGGATATTTCACATTTAAAGTAAAAACAGCTAAGGAAATGCTCAGATGGTTAAAAAAATTTTTTTAAGTGGGATTCTTAGGTCCCTTTGCATTCCCCCCCTTTTCACTGTCACCATTACTGTAGAAGCAGAAAGGGATTGGAAAGGCCTGAGGATCACTTTATGCTTTAATCTGTTTCATGGATTTCAGGGGCTAGAGAATTCATTGCCACAAGGCTGGCCTCTGGATCTGGCAGGTTAACCATTTAGCATGGCTGATTCTCACAGAGCAGAGTAGTTTGTTGCCAAGATTAAACATGTTACCTTTCTAGCATGAGAGAAGATTCAAGAGCTTGTAGTCCATTGCCAAGGCCTTTAAGAACCCAGGGTCACAGTGAAACTGTATGACATGATGAAATGTCAAAAGGGAACTTGGTGGAGGTTTTCCTAGCATGCTTCTATAAAATATACTTTTTCAGTCTATTATTTGATAGACTGTACTTTGTTTTAATATTCCAAGTGCTTGACTGCAAAACTTCAAGGCAAGCTTCCCCCAACCCCAAAACATTCTTATACTGTAGAATTTTTATGGTCTACATTTTTCTCAACTCAATATTATAGAATTAAGAAATACATAAATTCATGGAACTAGAAGGGGCTTTAGAGACTATGTAAACTTCTTCATTTTACAGATGTAGAAACCAAGGTACAAACAAGTGCGCCACAGATAAGGAAGCCATCTTCATCTCTGAGTCTTGGGTTTTTCAGCCATGGTATAGAGGAAGTAATGTGTTCAACTTGATATCAGGAAATTTAGGGTGATCTTTGAATGTGGCATTTATTAAGTTTTTTACCTTTAAGAACAAACTTGATAAGTTTGTTACTAAGTTTGCTTACTTTCCCACGCCTTTGTTTACTCATCTATAAAAATACTACAGACATAACAATTTATATAGTTTTTATCTTTACAGAAATGTGGGAAACAAACTTCTCTGACACTTTGAAAGTGCTACATAACTTGAAGTTTATATTACTGGTGCCAGAACCACTAATCTACAGGAGATCAATAGAGAGAAAGGAATTGAACCCAAAACTCATGACTTGTAGTCCTGGATTTTTATCTACCATATCAGAGGTCCTCCAGACACATTTATGGTTTGTAAAAGACTCTGCAAAAGAATCCAGTTAAAAACTACAAAAATTAATTATTGAAAACATTGAATTAGAATAAGGATAAAGGCTTGGAAAGAAGGCGAGATGCTCTTCAAAGTCTCTATTTTTCCCAATATTAAAATCATTCAATGTATTCTCAAGTCCTATGCATTATTTTGCAAAAAATCCCAGGGAAAAATCAATGCAAACTATCAAACATATAGCATATTTTATTACCTCCTATCATTTTAGTTGAGGGAAAAATGTTTACCATTTTAAAGACCATAATAAAATGTGTGTGCTTTGATTTAATATTTTATGTGTTCAGATGTAAGACTTCAATGCAAGCTTTTTTCCCCAAAGAAACATCCATGTACTATAGAATTTTCAATAGAATTACAGACTACAGTTTGTTTTCACACCAAATATGTGCCTCTATTCAAGTTAATGGATAAATTTGCTCATCTCTTTCTTTATTATAAGGCAAAGATAAATAAGTCTTTTTCACTCAATCTGCTGAGATAACTTGTGCCCATGCCGAAAGGTGATCTGTTCTAATCAACTTCGTGAAGTCTGATGGAATTACACTGAACATATCTCATACCTGACACAACTACAGAATGATACAGTTCAGGACAAACATTGGTGACCTGAATAATACATGACAGACAGATGACCGGGTGAGAAAAGTAATTTTTCACCTACTCCACTTGAGTTTCTTTATTAAAGGCTGAGACATATTTGATGGAAAGAAGGCTGCTTTGCCAGCTAAAAGCTGGTGTGTTTTATTAATAGCTCAGTCAGTATTCCCCTGCTGTTTTACTATTTCAAGAGAGTTATTTTGGCAGTAAAATACAATAAGTATCTATTCTATATGAAAATGCAACATATAAAAAGCACATCATAAGTATTTGTGGTTCCTAGTAATCAAATATCATTATTTAATATGCTTATATGATCAGAACTGCTGAGATTACTGAAAAGAAACATCAAGTTAAAATATAAGTTCAAATTATTTGCATCAGTAACATAGTAATGATGCACATAACAAAAAATAACAATAATAATGATAATTATACTATTGCTTGATGATCAAAATCCACAGAATAAAATATTTTCACAAAATACTATTGCAGATTGCCCTACATATGATTTGCAAAATTTAAAAATAATCCTTTAATTTCATTAGCCTATGTAAAACTAGATACTATGTTATGTTATTGCTAATTTGTACAGTTTGGGAGAAGGTTGAATCAATAAAATGACTGAACTCCATTACTGACAAGTAAATGCAGTTTTGTTACTTCAAAACATTAAGTGACATAACTCAATCATTAACTATTACTAGATTTTTATTCTAGTATTACATTGTAAGCTTAATAAAGGCAGAGACCATCTATAATTTTAATTTAGTATCTCTTTCAAAAGATAGAATATTGCTATATAAATAGAAGAAACTTAACAATATTTTGCTAATTTAATGAATAAACCAAGATTTTCTTTCTCTGACAGTACATATTTTAATAAAAATATTTTATATTTATTAATATTTATTTTTTTCTAAAATAATGAATATGTATCTTAGTTTGTGTGTCATGGAAAAAAATTCCCCAGACCACAAATTAGGGTACAAATGAGAAGTTTATTTAGGATTCAGTAGTTACAAAGGAATGCAAAAAACTTATTTCCCACAAACTGACATATAGGAGACTTTTTATATCCTGAGAAAAACAACTTGTTAGTTTTAAAATTGTGTGTAACTGACCTTACAAGAGAGACAGGGCAACTTGTTTCTCTCAGTGGTCAGTTTTGCCAATGGAACAGGGTAAACTGCTGGATTCAGGAGGAAGCAGTCGAGGGTGTGGGGTTGGGGAGAGAATTGAACTGACTGATTACTTTGCCTAAAATGGAGGAGCTTATGTCAAAAAGGAGAAGATGCAAAGCCATTTCCTCTTTTCTATCCTAGGAAGAAGATTAAATATGGCTACTGCAAGTTAATTTATGCTAATACTTAGCTTTACATATCTATGGATTTAATAGGCATTTATTTTGTAGAGTGCCTACAACAAGCAGGTCACCATAGTATATGTCTAAGGGAAATACAATCATGAATAGGACATATTCTCTTGAAAAATTTAAGCAGAAATAAGATACATATATATATATATATATATATATATATATAATTATGTGTGCATGCATATATGTATATGCAAATAATATATGTATCTAGGCATAGACTATATATATCTATACATGTATTTATATATACATAAAATACATATATACTCAGTCTATATGTATATACCTAAGTATATATCTACTTAAACTCAATATCTACATTCTATTGGTCCCACCAAGTTCTAGTTCAAGGAGAAATTGATGCCAGATAAGTCTTCACATCGGTTCCTGCAAGAGTTTTTTCTTCAGAGAATTAATGTTTTATTGCCGTCAAATTCAGATACTGGAATGCTAGGAGAATGGTGATCCCAAATATTCCAAGTTAGTAGAGCTTATAGGATAATAAAAATTAAGTAAAAAGCACCTTACAAGCAACCTATAATATAAATTCCTTGCTATGGACTGATTGTCATTTTTTCTTTTGGTCCCTAAGCATACAGCAGTATCAAGCACATAATACTGCTTACATTATTACTGCACTTTATCTAATACAATCTCTTAATTTTAAATATGAAAAATTGTTGTCATATAGTATATAGAAAAGGTTGCAAACTAATCTAGATTCTCAGATTTGAGATCTAGATTTCCTGCCACAGAAATCATGTTACTTTCCCAATCTGTAGTGATTGGTTCCTCCTTGATAAGGGATAGAGAGAAAAAATATTCGCCAAACTTACACAGATAATAGAAATGCCTGGCTTCTCAGGGAATGTATCTTGGGAGATGATGAAAAGCCTTTCAATACTTGTTAAAACTGAAGACAGTCATCCATGAATGTATTGATAAAAGGAACTGAGGATGTTTGGCCTGAGAAGAAGACTTAGATGTGGCATATTAATTATATTTGTTTAGCTGAAGAACTACCATTTAGAAGAGATATTAGACTTGTTTTGCTTTCACCAATAGAACTAGAAGTAAAGAGATAGTTAAAGGAAGAGAGGAAATTTGTTTTAGGAAATAAAATTGCCTTAAATTAAAAAGTACTGCTTTGGTAGGGAATAAATAATCTTTCATTGAATATTTTCAATGATCATATAACTATGTGACCTGTAAACATAAACAAGAAGAGTCTTGTTTCATTGTGTGTTAGACAAAGTGTTTCCTGAGATGTCTTCAAATTCTGAAGTTCTGTGCTTCTTTGACTACTGAAGCCTCTAATATCTCTTATTTATTGTGTGCATTGGAGAAACAATGAACCTTATTCTGATAAACTCAAACTTTTACACCTTATTCCTTTTACCAGACTTCCTCAAGAAGAACTGACTTCAAATTCTATCACAGATGCTTCTTAACTATGTAACCCAGAGCAAGCCACTTAACCTATATCTCAGTTTCCTCAGCTGTAAAATGAAGATAACAATATTCCCATCCTGTTGCCTAGGGATGTTGTAGGTATCAAATGAGAAAAGATTTGTGCACTGCTTAGCACAGTGCCTGGCACATGATATGTGCTAAATAAATTTTTATTCCCTTCCCCTTCCTTTGGAGAAAAGACCAATGTGGTCACAAGACCGCTAAAAATGGATGGAAGAAATGAAGCAAAAGGTAAAAAAGTGATACTTTGAGGAGAAAAAAATGGAAGGAAAAGAAATAGCTTAGATGAGGAGGTGGGAAACTTTACTAAGTAAGATGATGCCTAGGAAAAAATATTGAATAGAGCAAATCAAATTCAATAAAATAGCAAGAAATATTAGAATTAAATAAAAAATTAGTATGAATTAAATATTTAGTATTCAATTGTTCATTAAGGATAAAAAACAACTGATATGGAAAACAATTGAGCTTAATTAGCATCTTCCACAGAGAAGGTTAAAGTTACTGTAACTTTAAGAAGCAATGGACAGTTTACTGCCTTTTTTTTTTTGGAATCATAAAAGATCTTCTGTCTTTCTGGAGAGTTAATTATGATAGCCAAATGTGATATTTGTGACATAAAGAAAGGAAAATGGTAGGTAAGATAATAGCATTCATACTCCACCTACTATGTGTCAGGCACCACACTAATTGTTTAGTTTTCATTTATTATATTAATACTATGTCATTTGATGCTTCAAAAAAACCTTCAAGATTAGTGCATAAAAATGTCTTTGACAAAATTCCACATAATCTTGCATTAAAATACTACTAGTTGAAGATTTTTTTCCTTTAAAATGATAATATATGTAGAAAACCAAGAGCTAGTATTATCTGTAATAGAGATATTCTGTAGGTCTCTCCATTGAGATCAGGGGACAAAAATGATGTCCATTTTCACAACTATTATTTGTGAATTTTAACAATACTAGGTCTGGTAATGAGATTAAAACTATTGAGATAATATATATATATATAATAAAATAAGAAACAAAAGTATAATTTTTCCAAATTATTTGATAGTTTACTTAGCAACTACATAGATCAGATTGAAACTGGCATTCTTGGATAGAAAAAAAAAGTTGATTCAAAACCAAAATACCTATGTAATAAATGAAATATGTGGGATCCACTTACTAAGACACACAGTAATAATTTCAATAAAATTTCAAAATATAATTCACAAAAATAAAAGACAAACAGTTGGTTAAAAATAAATGGTTTATAATGGGATAAGGCTAATATAATAAAAATGGCCATACTACCTAAATTAGTTGATAGCTTGAGGGCCATACCAATCAAACTGACATAGGATTACTTTACAGAACTAGAGAAAATAATAATAAAATTCATCTGGAACAACAAAAGATAAGGGATCTCTGGGGAAATAAATAATGAAAAAAATGGAAAAGAATGGAGGGATGGCTAACAGAAAGTGATCTCAAACTATAGGACAAAGCAATAATCATCACAACTATTTGACAATTATTAAAAATGCAAGATTTTATCAGTGGAACAAATTAAATAACTAAGTTCCAGAAGCAATTTAATTCAGTAGCTTCATGTTGTAAAAACCAATGACTCCAAATACTATGATCCAGATTCACTATAAAGAATAAGTGCTAAGGAAAAAACAAAACAAAACAGGACAAAGATTTAGGTCAATATCTCATACCACAAACCTTAGCAAGTGCCAAATGGATGCATACTCTAGATATAGAAGATTATAAAACAAATAAATTTAAAGGAAAAAAAGAAAAAAAGTGTTTTGATTCACAACTACAAAGGAGTTCTTGAAGAAACAAAATATAAACATAAAGACAAAATGAATAATTTTGAAAACAGAAGTTCCAAATCCTTAATAATAAGGGAAGTGGAAATTAAAAATCTCTGCGATTTATTTTCATACATATCAGGTGATTAAAGATAATAGAATTAGGAAAATGATAAATTTTGGAATGACTGTGAAAAGAGAGACACTTAATTTTCTTTTTGGCAGAATTGGGAATTGGTCCAAGCTTTCTGGAAAGCAATTTGGAAATATCTGCCCAAAGTCCCTAATTTTATCAATCTTTTTGGAAAAAAAATGATTCCAGTACTAGATATTGACATGAAAAAGGTAAAAAGCAAATAAAGAGGAAGTATCTGTAAAAATAATTCTAAAATTATTTAATTTTATGAAGAACTGGAATGAAAATAGGTGCACATGAACTAGGGAATAGCTACACAAATTAATGGCATAGAAGAAGCAGCTAGGCAATATAGTGGATAGATTTTATGTGTACAAACATGCTAGACAGTCCTGTGTCACTGTCTTTCACATTTCACAATCAATACTAACATTCTTCTGAGATATCTTGAAAGGATCCTTGTGTTGTTTCTTTGGATCTCTATGTGAACACTTGCCTTGTGTGAGTTCTTTGAAAAATGGGCATTTTGGCAACTGTGTATTTGCCTTCTAAACAAAGTGGTCAGCATACATCAGAGTTGTGTTCTATGAAGTAGATTCTGAATATTTGAGAAAAGTCCACAGTGTCCTGTGGTATTTTGCCAGGTTATCTTCAGAATCTTCCCAAGATGATTTAAATGGAAGTGATTCCATTTTCTGGCATGGAGCTGATATACTGTTCAGGTTTTGCAGGTATATAGCAATGAGGTCAACACAACAGTTTTTTTTTAAACCCTTACCTTCCATATTGAAGTCAATACTAAGTATTGGTCCCAAGGCAAAAGAGTGATAGGGCTAGGCAATGGGGGTTAAGTGACTTGCCCAGGGTCACACTGCTGAGAAGTGTCTGAGACCAGATTTGAACCTAGGACCACCCATCTCTAGGCCTGGCTCTCAATCCACTGAGCTACCCAGCTGCTCACAATGGCTTTTTATATCTCAGTCCCATGACATCATGTTTATACAGGTTCTTGATGAAGAATGATGCTCTCACACTTTCCTAATCACCACTGGAGTGAAGCAGGAATGTGTGCTTGCTCCCATGCTTTTTAATTGGAGATTTTCAACAATATCTTTGGATGCCTTTGATGAGGACAAAAATATCATCAAGGTCAGCTACCACTTTGATGGTAAATTATTTAACTTGAAAAGACTACAAGCAAGATTAAAGTGGAAGAAGAGTTTGTACCCAACTTTGTTCACAGGTGATTGTACACTCAATGTAGCTTCTTGAGACTAAGATGCAATGAAGCATGGATTAATTCTCTCCCACTTGTGCTTTTTGGTCTGACATTTAACACCAAGAAAACAGGTTCTCCAGCAGCCAATGCTTATTCCCCATTTGTGGAACCATCAGTTACTACAAATTGAGAAATTTGGAATTTGTTGGAAAGTTGACTTACTGTGGCAGCACAATTTCCAGAGCTTTACACATAGATGCGAGGTTGGCTCAGGAATTATCAAAGTTAGCTTAGTGTAGGGAGACTCTGAAGGAAAGGGAGAGAAGAGGTAATAAATTGCCTAACAAAATGATGGTCTTCTACTCTAGTACACTGATGAAGAAGCATATTTCCCCTCTTTAGTTAGAGAGATAATGGACTAGAGACACACAATGAAATGCATTTTCAGGAAAGGCCAGTGTGTGTTTGTTATGCTTGACTAGAATTGGTTGCTGAAAAAAAAGAAAGATTTCTTTTATTTATTTATTTTTCAGGAGGAGGTTATAATAGGAATATTGAGGGAAGTAGAATGAATTGGTAAAAATGGTAAATCCCCCCAAAAAAGAATGTCAGAGGAACCCTTTAAAATAAACAGAAGAGCAGGAAATTAGTATGGGGACAGAGAAAAGCATGGAAGTGTTGGTATTATTATATTAAATATAATATAGACATTATTTTTAAAAGTAGTTCATCATAGTTTTATAGTTTCATATAATTATTTTTCTTATTTGTATAAGCAAAGTTCATGTTTGTCATGTTGAAGTTCTTAATATAAAGAAAAACCAAAAGAAAGATATGACTTATTTTTCATACACTTATTCTCCATTTATGATAAGATTTCAATATGTATTTCACATACTTTTCAGTCTGCCAAGCTGTTTTGTTTATATATATATATATATATATATATATATTTATATATTTATTGCAATTGACACATGAAGTCATGCCCTGTAGAACTGTGGAGCTTCCTGAGCACATTTCTAGGCCTGTTTAAAGTAAATAGATCCAGCCTACATTTCATACTGAAAAATTTAAAGTTGTCAAAAATATACACAGTGAACCAAAAAAAAGCCCCTTTCTGCAGTTTTCAATTTATTTTTCCGAAGTGCAGTATAGGTTGTAATATTATTGAAAATATATGGAATATTCAATATAAAAATGTCAGAGGGGGAAAATGCCTGCATCTACTAACTCTTGCTCATATTAGAAACATGACAATTTTAGACATTTTAGTCAATTGAGAAAAATACTGAACAAGATTTACAAAAATTAATCACCTGATTTTAAATAAAAAATCTCTGGTTTTCCATATGATTTCAATTATTTCACTTCAAATATCTCTAAAATATACATTGATGGCCTTATTTTCATTTTTTTTTCTTATCAGTGTAGACTTTTGTAAAGTCTAGTTCTTAACTTTTAACGTACTTAATGAAAGGTGAATGAAAATCACACCACATTCTTTCTTAATCATTAATCAAATGCCAATATTTTTTTTTGATGATTGAGATGAACCCCAATTAGATAAGATTTTACAACTGTGTTTGACCTTTTGTGTTGGTCTATTTCCTCTCTTTTACCCAATCTTTGAACCGCAAAGCTTTTTGAGAATTACTCAATAAATATTTGTTTTTATATGTGTATATTTAGTAATGACTACATTTGGTAGGTGATCTTTTTAAACTGACTGAAATAAGTAGAATGATCTAGTTTCTTCTTTTATTTTGTCATGGTTAAATTTTATAAAACAGGAAAATATATTAGTGGAAAATTAGGAGATCCTTTCATACAAAATTTCTGCATATTTTAATTTTTATTAATGACAACCTATTTTGCTGGGTTTAATTTATTGAGTTAAACTTAGAAGAATCAACTACATCTCATTAAAATAGAAATGGTCAACTATTTGTTGGTCACTTTCCATTTTCTAATTTAAATGGACTTCATCTGCTGCTCAGAGAATGAGGTAACATTTCCCTTTTTGGGCTAGATTTATAGCACATCAGCCAAGACACAAAATATTAGTCATTTGGAAACTCATGTAAAAACAATACTTTATGCTTTTATGTTCTTTTGTTGGCAGCACACCAAGGATAGAATAACAAATAGTATACTCTGAAGGAAGGCCCATTAAATACATTTAAGTTTGGTAGAATGACTAACATATAAAGAAAATAATAATCCATTGTACTGATATTGCCAGAGAAGAGGAACATATATTTTGAAAATATTCCTATATTTCTCCATATTATTCTGAGATACAGAAATCATATTAGTTATTAATCTCTTTTGGCATCAGAAACTGAGGCACAAAAAAAGCAGTAAAACTTCAAATCACTGAATTTATTCTAAGTAAAATTAAGAAGTTTTCCTTCCACTTTAAGGTCAGTGCCCACCAGCCCAGGTGATATTGTTTTCTAAATTATGATCCTCTATTTATTTTCATTTAAAAGATGTGTCAAAAAGATAGTTTTTGTTCCATTTTGATTGTGATTTTTTTCTGTCTTTTGTACTTGTGCATTATAAATAATTGCAAACAAAACAAATCATGACTTTTTTATTTCATACAATAATAACTTTATCTTCTATTTCCCCCCAAAAAAATTTGCTTATTTTCTTCAATTGATTAAATGCTTTGTAAGGAATGGGTTAATGAAATCTGCAAGAGTTAAATCCTCAACTCTAAATTGACGATAATTATAGTATTTGTCCTGTCTCATAGAGATGTGAGAATAAAATGAGATAAGATTTGTAAAATGCTTAGCACAGTGCCTGCCACATAGTAGGTGATTCATAAATGTATGTTTCCATCTCCTTCCCTTGGGGAAAAGACTAATGTATCAACAAATTATAAAGGGTAATAATGTTCTCTAGTGTCTCTCATAGGAATGAGTGTTGTATTTTGTCAAAAGCTTTGTGTGCATCTATTGAAACAATCATATGGTTTCTATTGTTTATGTTGATAGTTTTCCTAGCACTGAACCATTTCTCCATTCCTAGTATATAACCCGCCAAGTCATTGTACATGCATGATCCTTGTGATATATAGGTATGCTCTTTCTACTATTTGACATTTTTATACCAATATTCATTAGATATATTGATCTATAAGTTTCTTTTTCCCTTTTTGTTCTTCATAGTTTAGATACCAACACCATATTTGTTTCATATAAGGAATTTGGTAGAGTTTCTTCCTTAGTTATTTTTCCAAATAGCCTATATAATATTGGAATTAATTGTTCTTCAAATGTTTGGTAGAATTCACATGTGAATCAATCTGGTCCTGGGACATTTTTTTAAAGAAAATTCATTGAATACCAGTTCAATATCTTTTTCATGGATGATAAAATTTAAGTATTCTATTTCTTCCTCTGTTAATCTGGGTGACTACTATTTCTCTAAATATTCATCTATTTCACATAGATTATCAGATTTTTTTTTTGCAAATAATTGCACTAAATGATTCCTATTGATTGCTTTAATTTCTTCTTAATTGCTTGAAATTTCACCATTTTCATTTTTAACTCTGGTAATTTGATTTTTCTTTTAAATTAACCAATAATGTATCTATTTTACTGGTTTATTCATAAAACCAGCACTTTGTCTTGTTTATTAACTCATTGATTTTCTTACATTTCATTTTATTCATCTTTCCTTTAATTTTCAAGATTTCTAATTTAGTGTTCCAGGGGGTTAATTTGTTCTTTTTCTAATTTTGTCAGTTGCATAACCAATTCATTGATCTCCTTTATGAATGTAAGGATTTAAAGATATATATTTCCCTCTAAATATTCCTTTGGCTGAATCCTCTAAATTTTGTTATGTTTTCTCTTTGTCATTCTCTTTAGTGATTTTTTAATTATTTCTCTGACTTGTTCTTTGGCCCACTCATTCGTTTTTTTAATTAATTAACAAAATTAATTAATTTAGAATATTGCTTCATGGTTACATGATTCATGTTCTTTCTCTCCCCTCCTAAATCCTGTCTCTTGGAATCAACAAGCAATTCCACTGGGTTTTACATGTATCATTGTTCAAAACCTATCTCCATATTATTAATATTTAAAATAGAGTGATCATTTAAAGTCAACATATCAACAATCATATCCCCATAGAACCATGTGATAAAGCAAATGCTTTTCTTCTTTATTTCTATTCACACAGTTCTTACTATGGATGTGGATAGCATTCTTTCATAAGTCCCTCAGAATTGTCCTGAATCATTGCATTGCTGCTAGTAGAGAAGTCTATTATGTTTGAAAGTGCCAGAGTGTATCTGTCTCTGTGTATAGTGGTTTCCTGATTCTGCTCTTTTCATTCTGCAGCAATTCTTGGTGATCTTTCCAGGTCACAAGGAATTCCTCCAGTACATTATTCCTTTCAGCACAATAGTATTCCATCACCATTAGATACCACAATTTGTTCAGCCATTCCCCAATCGATGGACACCCTCTCATTTTCCAGTTTTTTTTTTTTTGCCTCAACAATATTTTTGTACAAGTATGTTTCCTAATTATCTCTTTGGGGTACAAATCTAGTGGTATGGCTGGATCAAAAGGCAGGTAATCTTTTAAAGCCTAGTTCCAAATTGCCTTCCAGAATGGTTGGATCAATTCACAATTCTATCACCAATGCATTAGTGTCTCAATTTTGTCACATACCATCTAAAATTCATTACTTTCCTTTGCTGTCATGTTAGCCAATCTGCTAGCTGTGAGCTGGTACCTCAGAGTTAGCTGTTTTGATTTGAATTTCTCTGCTTTTAAAAGATTTAGAACACTTTTTCATTTGCTTATTGATAGTTTTGCTTTCTTTATCTGAAAACTGCCTATTCATGCCCCTTGCCTATTTATCAATTGGGGAATGGTTTGATTATTTTTTGTACAATTGATTTAGCTTCTTATAAATTTGAGACATTAGACTTTTGTTAGAGGTTTATGTTATAAAGATTTTCTTCCAATTCACTGCTTCCCTTCTAATTTTGGTTGCATTGGTTTTGTTTGTACAAACCCCTTTTCATTTAAATTCATTTTACATTTTGTAAAATTCTTTATCTCTTGCTTGGTCTTAAATTCTTTCCTTTCCCACAGATCTGACAGGTAAACTATTCTATGTTTACCTAATTTATTTATAGTTTCCTTCTTTATACTTAATTCATTCACCTATTCTGAATTTATCTTGGTGTAGGGTGTGAGATGTTGATCAAAACCTTATCTCTCCCATACTATTTTCCAATGTCCAGAGCAGTTTTGTCAAATACTGGAGTTTTATCCTCAAAGCTAGGATCTTTGGGTTTTTCACATACTATCTTACTGAGGACATTTACACCAAGTCTATTCCATTGATCCTTTCTCCTGTGTCTTAGCCACTACCATATTATCTAGATGACCACTGCTTTTAGTACCTTTTAAGATCTGCTACTACTAGGCTTCAAATCTTCACATTTTTTTCATTAGTTCCAAAAAGATTCTTGATATTTTGTTTTTCCAAATTCACTTTGTTATAATTGTTTCTAATTCTATAAAAAAGTTTCTTGGTAGTTTGATAGGTATGGCACTAAATAAATACATTTTGGGGGGTACAATTGTCATTTTTATTTTATCAGATTGTCCTACCTGTTAAAATTTAATGTCTTTCGAATTATTTAGATCTAGTTTTAATTGTGTGGAAAATGTTTTGTAGTTGTATTCATATAATTCCTGTGTTTGTCTTGGCAAATAGATTCCTAAATAGTTTATATTGTCTAGGGTGATTTTAAATGAAATTTATCTTTCTACCTCTTGCTGCTGAGTTGTGTTGGAAATATATAGAAATGCTAATCATTTATGTGGGTTTATTTTGTATACAGCAACGTTTCTAAAGTTGTTGATTATTTCCACCAGCTTTTTAGTTGGTTCTCTAGGATTCTTTAAGTAGACCATCATATCATCTGTAAAGAGTGATAGTTTAGTCCTCTCCTCATGGCCTATTTTGATTGTGGTTGGACTCTGAATATATATATATATATATATATATATATATATATATATATATATATAGGTGGTCCAGGTATTTAATTTCTAAATCCCAAAATGAATTACTAAAGTAAATGGAATTTATGTTAGTTTATTTACAATAGAGGGAAGATACTAAGGAAGAAAGAAAAGGAGAGAGAGACAGAGAGAGACAGAGAGAGAGAGAGAGAGAGAGAGAGAGAGAGAGAGAGAGAGAGAGAGAGAGAGAGAGAGAGAGAGAGAGAGAGAGAGAGAACTCTGGTTTCCACTGATACCAGTGAGAAATTCTAAGCCCCAGCCAGAGAGAAAGAGTCTCAAGATGATGGGCCTTTCCTGGAGATGTCATGCCTCCAGAAATGTGAGGTCACTAAGTCAGCCTTTCACTCACCAATGGTGACTGTCAAAAAGGAAATCAGTCTGAGGTCTCCTGCACGAGTTCCTCCAGGGTCGAGTTCCTCTTCCAGTCTCTCCTCAAGTGTCTGTCCTCCAGTCTTTACTCCAGGTCAGAGTTCTTCCATCTAACTCGAATCAAATCTCAAAACTCTTCTGGCCTCTGGTCCTCATTTTAAAGATCTTTTTCTCTTGTGTCACCTCCCCTAAATTTCACACCTACCCATCACAGCAGATGCTCCTCTCTAGGACTGCCCAGAAGGCAATTAGTTGTTACCCACTATTGCACACATGGTTCAGACTTCCAACCTCATGATTAAGTGGGAGATTTACACCCTTGATGATCAAATTTAACATGGGCTGACCTTCCCATTCAACCTCAAGTAATATGCTTACATTTCGGGGATTAAATCAACAAATAGACAGAGGATTACTATTCAATCTTCACAATCAAAGAAGACCTAAGTACCTTCATTGTAACAATCAGGGGAGAGCTAAATTCAGTCTTCGCATGTTTCTATTCCTTCTCTAATTGCTACTGATAACATTTCTAGTACAATGTTAAATAATAGAGATGATAATGGGCATCCTTGATTTACTCCTGATCTTATTGGCAAGGCTTCCAACTTATCCTTATTGTAGATGCTACTTGCTGATGGTTACAAATATATTCCTTCTATTCCTATACTTTCTAGTGTTTTCAATAGGAATGAGTGTTGTATTTTGTTAAAGGTTTTTTTCTGCATCTATTGAGGTTATCATATGATTTTTGTTGGTTTGATTGATGATATTGTCAATTATATGGATGGGTTACCTAATATTAAACCTTCCTTACATTCCTGGTATGAAACCCACCTGATCATAGAGAATAACTCTCATGATCACTTGCTGGAGTCTTTGTGCTAGTATTCTGTTTAAGATTTTTGTAACTATTTTCATTAGGGAGATTGATCTGTAGTTTTCTTTTTCTGTTTTTGTTCTAACTGACTTTGAAATCAATCCATATTTGGTAGAACCCCTTCTTTTCTCATTTTGTCAAATAGTTTGTATAGCATTGGATTAGTTGTTCTTTATATGATCGATAGAATTCCCTTGTGTATCTAACTGGTCCTGGGAATTTTTTCCTTAGGGAGTTCTGAAATGGCTTGCTCAATTTCTTTTTCTGAGATGGGATTGCTTAAGTATTCAAATTCCTATTTTGTTATTCTAGACAATTTATACTTTTCTAAAAATTCACCCATTTCATCTAGATTGTCATATTTAATGCCATTGAGTTGGCAAAAATAGTTCTTAATAATGACTTTCCTCTTCATTACAGGTGAGGTCACCCTTTTTATCTTGGATACTATTAATTTTATTTTCTTTCCTTTTTTATTAAATTAACCAGTATTTTAAGTACCATATCCCAGTCATATTTATTAATTCAATAGTTCTTTTACTTTCAATTTTATTAATTTATCCTTTGATTTTTAGGATTTTTAATTTAATTTTTCTAGGTGTTTTTAATTTTTTCTCTTTCTAGTTTTTTAATTTGCATGCCCAATTTATTGACTTCTTCCTTCTCTGATTTATTGATATATGGACTCAGGGATAGAAATTTTCCCCTGAGGACTGCTTTGTCTACATCTCATAGATTTTTATGTTGTTTCCTCATCGTCATTCTCTTTAATTAAATCATTAATTGTTTCTATAATTTATTCTTTAACAAATCAATTTTAGAGAAACATGTTTTTTTCATTTCCAATTAAATTTTTATTTCTCTTTCCATCTACTTTTACTAATTATAGTTTTAATTGCATTATGATCTGAAAAATTTTATCATTTCTGCTTTTTTTGCATTTATTTGCAATGTTTTTATGCCTTAATACATAGTCAATCTTTGTGAATGTAACATGTGCTCCTGAAAAGGTATATTCCATTTTGTTCCTATTTATTTTTATCCATATATTTAGTAACTCTCATTTTTCTAAGATTGCATTCACATCTCTTACTTCTTATTTATTTTTTGGTTTCTTTTATCGAGCTCTGATGAAGGAAGGTTCAGTTTTCCCACTAGTATAGTTTTACTAGCTATTTTCTCCTTCTAGTTCTCCTTTAGAAATTTAAATGCTATACCATTTAGTACATACTTGTTAAGTATTAATATTTCTTCATTGTCTATACTGCATTTTATCAAGATGTAATTAATTTCCCTATCTCTTTTAATCAGATCTATTTTTTCTTTGGCTTTGTCAGATTTCATGATTGTGTCTCCTGCCTTCTTTTTATCAGTTGATGCCAAATAAATTTTTCTCCATCTCTTACTTTTACTCTGTGTGTATCTACTTGTCTCATGTGTTTCTTGTAAACAACATATGGTAGGGATTTGTTTTTTAGCTACTGTGTGTGCTATCTGCTTCCATTTTATGGGTGAGTTCATCCCATCCCATCTCAAACAATCAGATGTTTGAGGCAGAATACTGCCTCTGTATTCCCCATCATTTTAATTTCCTCTTTTAGGCCTTCCCTTTCTTCTTTTTTCTTCAACACCAATGTTTTGCTTTTCATCTGTCCCCCTATTCCCCACCCTTATTTTCCTTCCTTCCTAGACCTTCCCTTCTTATTCCCCTCTTATTTTGCTTTAAGGTCTATTAATTGTCCCCCTAATCTTTTTCTTCCTGTTAATACTCCCTTCCCCACACCTTGACCCTTTGTTTTTCCCTCTCAACTTCCCTACAGAGTAAGATAGAATTTTATACCCCAATAGATCTGATTGCTCTTGCCTCTCAGAACTCATTCCACTGAGAGTGAGGTTTAAGTATTACCTATTATGACTCTATTCCTCTCCTTCTTATAATAGTATTCTTCCCCAAAAGTGCTTCTTTATGCGCTATAATTCATCCTATTTTTGTTCTTCCTTCAAGTTTCTCTAATTGCCATTCTCTTTCCCCCCACCCTTTTAAAATATATATCTTAAACAATTTAGTAGCACAACCTCTGCCTATGAATAATTCTTCTATCTGCTATGATAATGAAAATAATTTTTAAGAGTTAGAGATACCATTTTTCTATATAGGAATATAATCAATTTAACCCAACAGAAGCCCTTAATTCCCCCACTCCTTTTTTTTCTTATATACAATTTATCTTGAATTTTATATTTGGACATCAAATTTTCTATTGAGTTCTTGTCTTTTCTTTAGGAATACTTTGAAATCTTCTGTTTTTGTTAAATGCCCATACTTTAGTTGGAAAGTGTATAGCCAGTTTTGATGGGTGATTTTTGGTTTTAGACTGGATTCTCTTTCCTTCCTGAATATCATATTACAAGCCTTGCAGTCCTTTAGTGTGGTTGATGCCAGATCCTGTGAGATCTTCCCTGGGGTTTCTTGATATCTAAATTGTCTCTTTCTGGCTGCTTGCAATATTTTCTCCTTGGCCTGGAAGCTCTTGAATTTGGCTATTATATTCCTAGTGGTTGTCTTTTGAGGATCTAATGTAGGAGGTGATCTATAAATTCTTTCAATGTCTATTTTGCCATATTGTTCAAGAATATCAGGGCAAGTTTCTTGGATAATTTCTTATAATATGATGTCCAGGATTTTATTTTTTTTCCAGGCTTTCAGGTAAAGCAATCATTCTCAAACTGCCTATCCTTGATATTTTTTCCATGTCAGTTGTCTTTTCAGTGAGATATTTTATGTTTCCTTCTATTTTGCCATTCTTTTGATTTTGCTTTATTAATACTTGCTTTTTTTGTGAGACAATTAGCTTCTACTCGCTCAATTTTAGTCATTAAAGACCGCTTTTCAGGCATGATCCTTTGATTTTCCTTTTCAGTTTGGCCTACCTTCTTCTCATGGATTTCAGCAGTTTAATTCTGGTCTCCAATTTGCTTATTATTTCATTTGATTTCTGTCCCTCTTTTTCTATGTGTGCTATCTTGTCTTTTAAGCTATTATTTTTTTTAATTGCTTTCATTTCTTTTTTCCACTTTTCCCCCATTTTTATCCTATTTTTTTAAATTTGTTCTTAAACTCCTTTTGAGTTTCTCTAGTGCTTGGGACCAATTTCCATTTTTTTGGAAAAGTTTGTTTGTCATTTTTTGTTGTTGCTTCTGTATTTTGCTCTTTTTCTCCATAGATATTAACCAGGGACAAAAGCTTTTTTGGCTGTTTATTCCTTTTTCTACTTGTGGATTGTGGTTCCTGCATGTTAGTGGACATTGCTTCCTTAGATTCTATCTCTCAGGGCTTTGCCTTGGTAGTATCTTCAAGGCAGTTCTTTGTGTAGCAAATTTTAAAGCATTTTGCCCTGAAGCTATTTTTCTAGTTCCTGCTGCCTCTACTGTGGCCAGTCCTGCTTCTGCCCAGTTCCTACTTTCTGCTACCCATATTATATATATTATATCTGTTGCTTAGGAGTTCTGGAGCTTGGCTATAATTATACTGGGATTTTTTAATTTGGTATTTCATTCAGGAGGCAATTGGTAGATTTTTTTCACTTTCTTTTGCCTTCTTCAAGGCAGTTTTCCCTGATAATCTCTTGCCATATGGTGTCCAGATGCGGTTTTGATTATGGTATTCAGGCCATCCAATGATTCTTAGATTTTCTCTCATGTATATATTTTCCACATTAGTAGTTTTTCCAGTCAGAGATTTCAGATTTTCTTCTACTTTTTTTCATTCCTTGGAATTTATTTTATTGTTTCATGTGGTCCCATGAAGTTGTTAGCTTCCATTTGTCCAATTATAAGTTTTAGGGAGCCATTTTCTTTTTTGAGGATTTGAATTTCCTTTCTCAGTGAATTTCTTTTCTGTTTGAAGTATTATATTTTCTTTTTAGGGAATTTTTTTCTTCAGTAATTTTCTATTTTAAGCTGTTTATTTTTCATAATTTCCCAAATTTTCTTCTAACTCCTTTATTACATTTACATTTTTAGAGATTTTTTGGGAATTCATTTTTGACTTGATGGCCATTCACTTTTTCCTTTACGGCTTCACAGATTTTCATTTTTATATTGCAGAACCCTTATGAGCTCACATTTTGTTTATCACTCTTGTTGAAATATTTTTTCTAGGGCCAGGCTTTTTCTCTGTCTTTTGCTCATTTGGAGGTTATTTATACCTTGATTTTGTCTATATTCAGAAGCTTAGCCCCATTCTTGGTATAGAGAGCATATTTTTCCATGCTTCTTCTTCCCAAGGACACAGATTGAGCACTATGGTTGTCTTGGTCCAAGACTGAGCACTCTGTTGGCACATTATATGGAGGTCTGGAGTTGTTCGATTCAGTTAAGTTGGGTTCTGTCCAAACAATCTCTACTGGGCTTTGTTGAGGTCAGTTCTTTCCTGTGTTGCCCACACTTGGTCAAGCCTGGCCTCTGATCCACTTGGACTATCTGAGGCCACTTTCCTATCACTGCTGCCTCTTCTATATTGCCTTGATTTCCATTCTTCCCTTTCTAAGGCTGGGTTGAGTTGACTGTGCTCCTTCCTCTCTCACTTGCCCTAAATTCTGCTAAGGCTTGTTAATCATTTTCTCCTTGTTCCCCCTTGAGATAGGTATTTGTTGCTGCCTCTCCACATTGTTCTAGGCCAGAGCCCTGCTTACTTCTTTTGTTGATTCTTTCACTCTAGCATTTGTTTTGAGGTATTTTTATTCTTCTGTGTCTTATTGTTTTTGATAATTTTAAAAAATCTTACAAGAAGAACATTGTTCAACAGAAAGAATATCAGCTCTAGAGTCAAAAGATGGGTTCAATGTACCCACCTTTGACACATGCTACCCATTTGACCTCAGGGCAGTCTGTTAACTGTTCTGGGTTTCATTTACCCTATGTATAAAATCAAGGAATTATACTCTGGACTTATTACAACCATTCTAGCTCCTCTGGTCTTCTAGCTCTACATTTATAATTAGTAGGAGTTATCTTGGGTTATTCCATAGTATTTTTTTAAGAAATTGCTAATAGAAAAGAAGCTAGTCCAAAAAGCTAGTCAAAATAATCAACAATTTTAGCCAAGTTGCAGGATACAAAATAAACCCTCATAAGTCATCAGCATTTCTATATATTTTCAATACAGCTCAGCAGCAAGAATTAGAAACAGAAATCCCATTCAAAATCACTTTAGACAAAATAAAATATTTAGGAATGTATCTCCTGAGACAAACACAGGAACTATATGAACACAACTACAAAACACTCTCCACACAATTAACACTAGACTTGAGCAATTGGAAAAACATTAACTGTTCATGGGTAGGAAGAGCCAATATAATAAAAATGACCATCCTACCCTAACCTATTTATCTATTCAGTGCTATACCCATTGAACTTCCAAAAAATTTTTTTACTGATTTAGAAAAAAACATAACAAAGTTCATTTGGAAGAACAAAAGATCAAGGATATCCAGGGAAATAATGAAAAAAATGCAAAGGAAAGGGGCCTTGCAGTCCCAGATCTCAAACTCTATTATAAAGCAGGGGTCATCAAAACAATTTGGTACTGGCTAAGAGACAGAAAGGAGAATCATTGGAATAGACTTCAGGTAAGTGACCTCAGCAAGACAGTACGTAACAAACCCAAAGACTCCAGCTTCTGGGACAAAAACCCACTATATGACAAAAACTGCTGGGAAAACTGGAAGACAGTGTGGGAGAGACTAGGTTTGGATCAACACCTCATACTCAGAATGGGTGAATGACTTAGAAGGAAACAATAAGTAAATTATGTGAACACAGAATAGTATATATGTCAGACCTGTGGGATGGGTTAAACTTTAAAACCAAGCAAGACATAGAAAGAGTAACAAAATGTAAAATAAATAATTTTGATTATATCAAATTAAAAAAGTGTTTGTACAAACGAAACCAATGAAACCAAAATGAGAAGGGAAGCAAAACATTGAGAAACAATTTTCATAACGAAAACCTCTGACAAAGGTCTAATTACTCAAATTTATAAAGAGCTAAATCAATTGTACAAAAAATCAAGCCATTCTCCAATTGATAATTGGGCAAGGGACATGAACAGGCAGTTTTCAGCCAAAGAAATCAAAATTATTAATAAGCACATGAAAAAGTTTTCTAAATCTCTGATAATCAGAGATGCAAATCAAAACAACTCTGAGGTATCACCTCACACATAGCAGATTGGCTAACATGACAGCAAAGGAAAGTAATAAATGCTGGAAGGGATGTGGCAAAGTCGGGACATTAATTCATTGCTGGTGGAGTTGTGAATTGATCCAACCATTTTGAAGTGCAATTTGGAACTATGCCCAAAGGGTGATAAAAGACTGTCTGCCCTTTGATCCAGCCTTAGCATTGCTGGGTTTGGATCCCAAAGAGATAATAAGGAAAAAGACTGGTACAAGAATATTCATAGCTGCGCTCTTTGTGGTGGCCAAGAATTGGAAAATGAGGGGATGCCCTTCAATTGGGGAATGGCTGAACAAATTGTGGTATATGTTGGTGATAGAATACTATTGTGCTAAAAGGAATAATAAAGTGAAGGAATTCCATGGAGACTGGAACAACCTCTAGTAAGTGATGCAGAGTAAGAGGAACAGAACCAGGAAAACATTGTATACAGAGACTGAAACACTGTAGTACAATCGAAAGTAATGCACTTCTCCATTAGTGTCAATACAATGTCCCTGAACATTATGCAGGGATCTAGGAGAAAAAAACACTATGCACAAGCGGAGGACTAATTGTGGGAGTAAAAACACCAAAGAAAAGCAACTGCTTGACTACAGGGGTGGAGGGGACATGATTGAGGAGAGACTCTAAATGAACAGCCTAATGAAAATACCAACAACATGGAAATGGGTTCAAATCAAGGACAGTTGTGATACCCAATGGAATTGTGTGTCGGCTATGGGAGGGATGGTGGGGGTGGGGGGGAGGAAAAGAAAATGATCTTTGTTTCCAAGGAATAATGTTTGAAAATGACCAAATAAAATAATGTTAAAAAAATTGCTACCTGTTTTCTTGAATAAGATGAAAGTAATGCTCTTCATTCCAATTCCAATTTTTAAATACTAAAATGTATCATGTTTATGAATCATTAAATAATCATGTCTTAATTCACTCTACTTGAATCTCTATAAGGAATTAAAGGGCTCAGAATACCTTTAAGAATTTGCTGTCATATAGACTGTGAATAGACTCATTCTACTTATTCCTAGAAGAAAAAAAGGGTACATTGGGTAAAGGCTGAAGACTTTGGCAAGCTATTATGAAAACATTTGCTAATGAGAAATGTCCAAAAGAAGAAGGAACTATCTTTGGAATAAATAGATTTCTATTCTTCAGGGTCTTTAATTAATGCTTAGGTAATGACTCTCCAGACATGTTGTCATGGATTTCCCATTATATATGGACTGTACAAGTCCTGATGTTCATTCCAAGTCTTCCATGCTATTATTTGAAAGATTCCAGACATTCTTCTAGTTTCCTATGTACTTTGTGGCATAATGAAAGCACTGGCTTACGAATGAGTAGACCTGATGCAATGGTTTAATTTATTCTGTAGTAGATAAACAATTTGTTGTAGTAGATAGAGAGTGAGACAAGAAGATAGAAGGATTTTGGTTTATGTCTTGGTTTTCGTGACTGGGTGTCACTGAGTAAATCACTTCCCTCTCAGTTCTATAGTCAAATACCTCAGACAGTAAGTGTGAGAGATGATGCAGAAATTCATTCCTCCACACAGGAATTCCCTCATCTGGTCATTTCCTATATTAGTGGAAATTCACAGATCTAATCTCTTTATCATCTACTACCATGTTGTTTTCAACCTTTCCATGCTTCCTTCATTTTTTCTTTACATAGGGAGATTGATTTATATAGTTTTTGAAGTCACAATTAGAAATGAGATTTCATGAATACCTAACCATACAATACTTGCTGTATAATTAAAGAAATCCTTATTTCTAACATTGATGGCAATGTTTGTAGCATTGTAGGCACATAGTGAGATTAGTACTGATCATTCAACTTTGGCAATATCTCAGTGATGCGTTTGAAAGGACTACAAATTCTATAGCATTAAGGATGAGGCAAGATCTTACCCACTCTTCTCCTTAAATTTTTACTTGGCTTATTTCAGATATTTGATGTCAAACTCTTTTAGATATCTTAAGGGAAACTCTTAAAGGGCAGATTCAGTTCAAAGTTCTCTGGGAAAGTTGATCAGATTGACGAAAGTACTATTACAAATAATAGTAATAATGAAAAGGTTGAGGATAGTTGGTATTTATGTATAATATAAAGATTTATTGAGCACTTTACATATGAAATTTCCTTTGAAATTCCTGAGACATTTTTGTTCAATTAGAGCTATATTTTTAGAACTGGATCAGACAGATGTCTTAAGAATAGAGACTGGTGTACAAACAAAACCAAATGTAACTAAAATCAGAAGGGAAGCAACAAATTGGGAAACGATCTTCATAAAAACCTCTGACAAAGGTTTAATTACTCAAATTTACAAAGAGCTAAATCAATTGTACAAAAAATAAAGCCATTCTCCAATTGATAAATGGGCAAGGGACATGAACAGGCAGTTTTCAGCCAAAGAAATCAAAATTATTAATAAGCACATGAAAAAGTTTTCTAAATCTCTTATAATCAGAGAGATGCAAATCAAAACAACTCTGAGGTATCACCTCACACATAGCAGATTGGCTAACATGACAGCAAAGGAAAGTAATAAATGCTGGAGGGGATGTGGCAAAGTAGGGACACTAATCCATTGCTGGTGGAGTTGTGAATTGGTCCAACCATTCTGGAGGGCAATTTGGAACTATGCCCAAAGGGTGATAAAAGACTGTCTTCCCTTTGATCCAGCCATAGCATTGCTGGGTTTGGACCCCAAAGAGATAATAAGGAAAAAGACTTGTACAAGAATATTCATAGCTGCGCTCTTTGTGGTGGCCAAGAATTGGAAAATGAGGGGATGCCCTTCAATTGGGGAATGGCTGAACAAACTGTGGTATATGTTGGTGATGGAATACTATTGTGCTAAAAGGAATAATAAAGTGAAGGAATTCCATGGAGACTGGAACAACCTCCAGGAAGTGATGCAGAGCAAAAAGAGCAGAATCAGGTATGCATTGTGCACAGAGACTGATACACTGTGGTACAGTCGAACTTAATGGACTTCTCCATTAGTGTCAATTCTATGTCCCTGAACAATCTGCAGGGATCAAGGAGAAAGAAAAACGCTATCCACAAGCAGAGGACAAACTGAGGAAGTAAAAACACCAAGAAAAAAAACTGCTTGACTACAGGGGTTGAGGGGATATGATTGGGGAAAGACTCTAAATGAACACCCTAATGCAAATACCAACAACATGGAAATGGGTTAGAATGAAGGACACACGTGATACCGAGTGGAATTGCGCGTCGGCTATGGGAGGGATGGTGGGGGTGGGGGGAGGTAAAGAAAATGATCTTTGTTTCCAAGGAATAATGTTTGAAAATGCCAAATAAAATAATGTTTAAAAGGGAAAAAAAGAATAGAGACACTGTTTTTTTTTTTAATATATTACCAAAGCACAGTTCTGCACATGTAATAATTACTTAGTAAAATTGTATTCAGTGGCTGAGTATCAAACATTGGAAGTGATATAGCTTTAGGAATAAGACTTCATCAGAGTCTCACTCTAGCACTTCACATTCAATTATTGACAGATCAGTAACTGAGTGTAAGTTGCATATTTCCATTATGGAAGCAGTAGATGCTAATTTCAAATATTCCGTAAATCACAAAGTGCTGTATTATTTAGGAATAGAGGATTGGGACCTGGGATTTCTTTCACGTAGAGGACTTTCACATAAGCAAACTCCATCTGCCAGGCCAGGTCAGCACATTCTCTGCAAAAGGATAGTCTTAGATGTCTAGTATGCTAAGGAGCTAAATGAGTTGTCTGGAATCAACAAGCTATGATGTGGGAAAGGTAGGACTTGGAAGGAGACTTTTTTTAACTCCAAGTCCAGCTTCTTATCCACTATACCACATTGTCTCTAAGAAACAGGGATCAACTAAAATGTACTTTTTATTTCTTGCCCTACTTCCTTTATTCCTTCCTTCCTCTCCATATCTGACCATCACTTTTTAATAACTACCTCTTTTTTTTCAAAATCAGAAGACTACATGGTAATGTTGGCAAAATCTATACATTTTGATAGTTAATGATCACTATCAGACTTCCCAATAACAAAACCCCTAGAAACTACTTTTATGTAATATTTAATGTATGAAAGTGGAAAACGCTTAAAGAGTAAATGTTTAGCAAGGGTCACTAATGAAGGAAAAATTAGGCCTTGTTTATTGCTATTTGTAATGTTCACAAATGCCATAATATCATGTTAAGTTTAATATATGGTGTGAAAATGTGCTTTGTTGATGCTATTGTGGCACTTCTGAATTCTTTAGAGAAGAAGCAATGAATCAATTAACAAATATTTAGCAAATGTCTAATAGAGGCCAGACACTATGCTAAACACTGGATATATAGAGGCAATCATGAAGCAACCCTATGTTTATGGAGCTTAATTCTATCAGGATGATAAGGTGCTGAAGTGAGGAAGACATTTATAGTTATGAAGGACATCAAATGACACACTCTAACAACATAGTTTGGCAAGTGCTTTGTAATTTGTATTTTTAGACACTGAGATGTGAAGTGAGTTGATTAGAGTCATATTACAGTCATGTATTGAAAGTGGTACCTTGACCCAAGGACTTCCTAACACTGAGGCTAGCTTTTATGTGTTATGCTATGCTACCTCACTACAAATATATGTGCTAGATCAAATGAATGATTTTAGACAAAGATAGTTGGCAGATATTCTTTCAAACTGAGGATATTCAATGGATGTTTTACTTAAGTAAAAAGCAAATAAAAAAAACATAAATAAATGGGTTGGGTAAAAAAATGGGTGAGTAAATAAGCAATCTCTATGAAATGAAGAAAACCTGTTCATTTCTTGTCATCTAGGAAAATCCAAAGACAAAAAAGCAACCCAAAACATTCGTTTGTGATTGAAGACAAATGTTCATTAATAAAAAAATGACCTGTCAGCACTAACATTCTAGAGGTGAGAGTTTTCCTGTTGCCTGACTTACCACCTCCAGAGTGCTAATTAATGATCAATTTGCTTCGCCTAAGGGGAAAAGAGGAATACTTTTATACTTTTTTTACTTTACTGCAGGACTATAACTTTTGCTATTATCAGTTTAAACAGCCCTGTAGGTAACTAGTCTCATAAACTGTTGCTGTAAACCAAAGTAATTAAGAGCCCTTTATGAAGCCCTATTTTACACCCATCTCCCATTTTTCCAAGAGAGACAAGAGTTATGGGATGCATATTGGTGGCATAGAGCTTTACTTAAAATAATAATTTAAGAAAGGAAAGAGAGAGCCAAGTTCTCTAACCTACCAGCAAAGGGAAGCAAACAATGACATTTGGACTCATAAACATATTGAACTGAAGCTTTGGTAATTTTTTATTATTACCTGCAGATGCTGGGATTTGTCACAAACTTATGCTAATATTATTTTTTTGTATAAAATCATGCCCATATGTGCGCAGTTCAGAATTCAACACTTTGGGGAATAAAACTAGCTGTAATATTCCAAGGTAACTCTGCTAGACACTAAGACATTATGAAGTAGAGAAACAGATCCTGAGAGAAGGAAAATGAACAACTATTTTCATAGTATATTTATGATTGGAAAAGAATGCAGGGTGAGTAGATAAAAACCTATAGACATATAATTTGTATAGAATATTGATATCTCTAAAGGTACTAGGTCTGAACATGGGGGTTAGTATGGGTGGGTGGAAATCACTGAATTTGATGTCATAGGACCTAGATGCAAATCTAACCCCTCCCATTGTAATCTTGGGCAACTCATTTCACCTCTGGTTCATAGTTTCCCCATCCTTAAAATAAAGGGTCTGACCACTTGAATCTCTAATCTTATGCACAAAAGAAGACCTCTGAAGCATTGATTGGATCTTCTATGTGGGATTTATGAAACAAGGTGGAAAAGAGAGATGAGTTGTGGAAACACTCCAATCCAAAGACATGCATATAAAACATAAATGGACTAAAATACAGACATTCACATTCTCTAAAAATCATGAAGACTTCTGAAGTTTCCATGACCTAGATAATGCCTATCTTTTTGTTTATATATGTCACAGCATTCTTACAAAGTAGAGAAAATATGTTTTATTGATTTAAAGACCTAAAGGAGAAAATGTCTTATCATATAGCATCAAACTAATTGAAAGAAAAAGAAAAAGAATATCTAGGCAAGTTCCTTTTAATTTTCCAAACTTCTATGCTTCTCTTTGTATTAAAAATATTTTCTAGCCAAGATTTATAATTAAAATAATTGTTTCTTTTAAAATTTAAAGTGATCCAATTGTAAGGACACATTTAATTATTGCTAAAGGGGGAAAATTCATAGATCTTATTTGTACTAATTAACATTTATATTACATTTTATATATTATATTGTATACATCTTTAAAAAAAAAAAACTTTTACCTTCCCTTAGAATCACTACTGTGTTTTGGTTCCAAGAAAAAAGAGCAGTAAGGGCTAGGCAACAGGAGTTAAGTGACTTAAGCAGGGTCACATAGCTTAGAGGTTTCTAAAGTCAAATTTGAATTCAGGATATCCCATCTCTCGGCCTGGCTCTCATTCCACTGATCCATGTAGGTTTCCCCAATTCTATACATCTTTAGAGTAGAAGTTTCCATCACAAATGCTTTGAAAACAGAATCTATTTAAGATGTTTTCATTCCTATTTAATTCCATTACCCAAAAGGAAAGCAGATTTATTGAAATGTTACTAGAAGTTTGATTATTAGGATTAATAAATTGATAAATGAATTTTCTATTTTAAGAGTATAATCTCAATACAATTTCTAAGTCATCTTAGCATCTTTTTAATGTCTTCAGAAAATTCATTGAGACTAAAATGTAAGCATAATAGGTGCTTTCTGGGATTTAAAACACACTGTACTTATCCTAGAATCAAGAAAGCCTAAGTTCAAATATATCCTCAAATATTTCCTAAGTTGTGTATCTATGGGAAAAATCTCTTATCACTCAGGCACAGTTTCCTCATTTGTAAGTGGAATTCAGTTCACTCCAAGGACTTTTGAACCTCTTTATACAAGAACTATGAGAAACTATATAATGTTTAAGATGATATTTAAGCATCAGGAAAGTGGCATTTCAGTGGAAAACCAAGAATAAAATTATATGCAGCTTGGTAAAAAGAAAAATTATATTAAAGAAATAAATTTAAAAATTCATATTAAAAATTTTTAAATATAAACCTCTAAGGAAAGAAATTATAAGGCCATCAGTCCTCAGGAATACAAATTTAGAGATAGAAAGGCCTCAGAAGTCTTAGAATAATTGATTTAGAATTGAAGACCCTGTAAGATCATTTATTACAACTCACTATAGCTAAGTTGATAACCAAGAAAAGCTAAATGACTTGCCCAAGGTCACAAGTATGAGATAGCACAATTGTAATTTGACTTGAGCACACTCTTACTTAAAAGCCATAGCTTTTGAGTAAGTACTATCTTGGGCTCTCCTTGAAATCAAGCTCTCTATCATTCCTCTATACAAGGGTATAATGGCTTACATCAGAAATCCACAACTCATTTAATTTGCATGGTACAACTAGTATAAAAGTGCTCCCTGAATTTTAAATTATATACACAGAAAAATGGGTGCAGTATTTGAAGTTCTTATCTATGTATCATAATTGTATAGAGAAAATCTCTGCTTAAGCCATAACTTCAGTTAATTTTTTTGTGTGAAATACTGAATTGTTACTTAATATGAGCCCTAAGAAAGTACTGATGGCTAAGTTTTTCAAGGTTGATCATTGGAGTTCAAGAACAAAATGCCTCTGATTTGAAAAATACATCTTTTGGTTATGTAAGTGACCAGCATGGATTGCTTGTGTCAGGTGCATTTTATAAAGCTAGCTTTCCAGTCCTTCATGTTCTGCCTTTTCTTATGCCAGCAATACAAGAGATCTCATCTTGAATTGTGAAACAGATTCAAAGCATAGGCATCCAGGCAGCCTAAAGGTGAGGAAATTGCAAAACAGAATCTATAGAAACAAAAATTAGGGAAGAATAAAAATTTCTGCAGAAAAAGATTCAGTTGTGATCTCATAAATCCCTCCAAATCATACAGCAAATGTTTTATTTCACTTTGTTTGTTTTTGGTTGGCTGTTTGCTTTGTTTTTAAATCAATGGTATTCAGCTTCATCTCTTAGCCTGGAAAACTGATACACAAAAGTAAATCATCAATAAAAACAACAAAAATATTACCTTCACCACTAGAAATTGTTGAAGGCAAAATAGCTCAAATGATTGCTAATGCCTTTCAGGCACATCTGAATCAAATAAGGTAATTATTCTTTAAAATGCTTACACAAAGTCTGATTTGCATGCTAGTAATTGCTATGCCTTGTGGCATTGAGCAATTGACACAGCAATGATTTTAATTATTGTAATTTCATCAGTATAAATACTTCAAAGTTATGCAAATAGTATCTCATAATCCACATAGACAGTTCGGAGTATTTGATTTACTAGTCTTGTAAGTCTCTTTGTCTATGCAGTTTACTCTCAGATGTGACTACGCATTGCAATTGAAGCCTTTCACTCACATCAAAGCCCAAATCATAACAAGATGAGCTAATTTCACAAAGACTGACACTTCAAACATTAACTTGCAAATACAATTATGAGATGAAATATATATATATATATGTGTGTGTGTGTGTATACATGAACTTTACATGAAGCATGGATACATACCTACAGCTAATCATGTCTAATGTGTTCTCTGACATCAGTAAGGAAAGACACAGGCTGGGCAAGTCTTTCTGAGCAAACAAGTGGAGGAAACTCCTCCTTGATACATAATTAATTACAAGGCTCCCGAAGAAGAATGCTGATCATTATGTAATCAATGATAATCAGCCTAGTGTTTATTGCCCTGATTTTCCCAGGGATGGTCTGAAGGTCACACTTCACTCACAACCTCCTGGCTACTGCTACTTACTCTTAGGCTCTGGTCTCTTCGCTTTATAAAGTGGAAGACAATGTTGCTTCATGCAGAAATATGCTCCTTCTCTCTGCCTTCTGAGAGGTAAAGCATCATAATTTCTTCTATTTCAAGGGTTAAGCTTAAGAATTTTCTTTGTGGGAAAGACATAAGGGACTCTTTAAGAGCAGTTAGAAACACATCTGTGCTTTCCTGCTTTGCATTCAAATGAAAATCTTTCAATGATGAAAAAATTGTCTTTGACTCAAAAGGATTTTGCATATTGGCAAAAATTCACTCAAATTTTGCAAATTTATATGGAACTTAATGGAAACTCACTTTACTGTGTTTTCTGTTTATTAATGTGAATACTTAAAAGCTGAATAGAGACTGCTTAAACAAACAAAAAAGTACCAAGTTCCTGTGCCAGAAACTTCCCACCTTAAAAAAAAAAGTGATCGTTTGCATATTATATCTCTTTCTATACATCATAGTACCAAACAAGTTTTCTGCAAGTCAAGTGCCTTTTAAAGCACTGGGCTTAGGCTATATCAGAGAACAACTGGGTATTTATCCAAATCGCCTATATTTCTGACACAGTGACAATGTCCACCCAATGCTGCCTTCTGGTCTGATACTGTCCCTAGAGCAGGCAGGAGCTGTCCAACAATCCTCAAGTGCAATAATAACATTCACATAAATGCATACTCTTTCATGTATTCGTTGAGGTTTCCAGAGAAGCCCAGATTCCATAACATGAAAAAGTATCTGAGAACAAGTATTTAGGGTATTATATAAGCAGAAAGTAGTCACACTAAAGAAATTATTTTTGGCCTCTGAGAATCATGGGTAATGATTCTCATCTCAAAACTAAGCAGGCTAAGGAACTTAGATCACTGTAATATTGAAAGGAATTGGAACAGTTAAATCCTGAGCTACTTAGCAATTCATCACATTTCACATATGTGCATATTAAAACAACCATAAATAGAATTCATAAAAAATAAATTTGGAGAAATTGAATAAGCATTTTGTGAAACTTTAGCATAGTCTTTTTGAGAAATGTTACCACAGTTATCTATTTAGAAATTTAAACTAAAATTATAATTCCAAAAATATATATCAAGAGTCTCAACAAGCTGACAGGAGGTAAAAAGCAGTAACAACAATGTCAACATGAAGTAGGTAATTCTAACAAGATGTAGCTAAAAGCCAAAAGAATTGCAAATCCACTTGGTACAAAGGCAAAGGGAAGAGAATGTTTAGAAGGAGACTTGAAAGGGAACCCGGAACTCTAGAAATCAGACCACAGCATGAGCTGCTGAATACATCCAAAAAGTAACTAACATACAGAAAGAAAAGATTATTGAACCACCTTACAAAGTAAAGAGACACAAAGAATGGGATTGCATGCAAGAAATTGAAAACACTACATAAGGATGGAATTTCTGCAAACTCAGTACCTTCAGGCATGCTTTCATTTAATGGACACAAATCAAACTGCTACTTGTCAAGATTTGAAATAGAAGGCTTAAAATACATTTGTAAACCCAAATCATAACTATCTTTATAGCCTACATTTTTACTTTTGCCATTTATCTTATGCTATGAAAACACTTGTTCACCCTCCAAATATGCTCCCTCTATCCTTTAGTCTAAATAGACTATATCTGGTAAAGAGAAGTAATTTGTCCTTTTAAAGGAGGGGATAATAGTCCATAGATGTTTAGGAATGCTAAGAAAGGAGGCAAGAGAAAAAAAGTGAGTTATGAAGTAAGGAAAAGTTGGAAAGGAAAGAAAATAGAGAGTTTAAGAAAAGGATTAAAAATAAGACAAAATAATTGGTGAGAAAACTAATAAATATAAAAATAAAAGACAAAGTAGATTAGAAGAAACACTTTGGAAAACAAAAAGTAAGAAGAAATAAGAAGAATGAGAGTGTTGGCTTGTTGAAATGGCAGTAATTGCTTTCAGGACAGGGACAGACATTCAGATTGAAACTTTGATTTTATTGCTACAATAAATTCTAGGATATCAGAGCTGCTTTTCCCATCTTTGACATGGGAAAATAATGGGATGTATTTTAATGTCACAAATTAATTTTGGAATTCAAAAATATGACAGACATTTGTGGAGAAAAGATAAATGATATTTCCCAATGCATGATTATGGGGGAAAATTCTGTGCATTTTAATTGTAATTAAACTACCTTTGGGAACATAAGACCATTACTCCGACAAAACAGGTCGATTTAATGAAGCACAGTAATCCTGTTGACTTCCAATCATTCCCAAATATATTCCATGTCCTTACCACAAATGAAACAACATTGGGCAATGGATTATCGTCTAGCCTTGAAGTTAGTCATACTTGGGTTTAAGCCGTACATGAAATATATTGTTTCTATGCCCCATGTACTTCAGCAAGAAATGAAGGTATAGCCAAGTTGATCTGTAGCAGAAGAGGGAATTCCATGATGGTATCATGAATTTGAACTTTTAAAAATTCATTTACATAATGCTTGACACTTACTTTACCAATATCCCAAATCTGAGCAGATTTGATTCTTAAAGAGAATTTATGTGATCACCATTTTTAAAAATTTTATTTCTTACAGATGAGAAACCTAAGGCAAAAGGAAGGGACTTAAGTGACTTGTCCAAGTTTACATTTAGTCAGTAGCAGATGTGTAGTTCAGAACTAAAACCTACCTTCTACTGTACCGACTCTTTTGACAACACTATACTTCTTCAGTTACATTAATATTAGCATTTATATTTTACTTTATAGTTTGCCAAATTTTTTACATTTTTTTACATTTTTATATTTAAAAATTTTATATATTTTTTTACATTTTTATATTTTACAAACACTATCTTGTTTGACCTCATAACAATCTTGAAAAATCCTGCTTACAAATGTGGAAACTGAGGGAAACAGAGGTTAAATCACTCACCTAGAGTCATATAGCTAATACGTTTTAGAGGTTAGATTTGAACATTGTTCTTCCTGACTCTAGGGCTAGTGATCTGGCCAATGGACCACTTAGAGAGCACATCAACTTCCAGATCCTCTTATTTGTCTCATTTAGGCATCACATTACATCAAGGCCCAGGGAGGGGTATAAGGTTAATAAAAACAAGAAGATAATCATCCCTTACAGCATAAGGACAGAAGCATCCACAAATTGAAATATATTCTTCCAATTGCTGACTCATGCCTCTTTTCCTATTATGTCTTTTTTCCCTCCACCAATGGTTACTTATCCAATTAACCACAAGTGAAGTAAAAAACAACATCTGCATTCAGCCACATTTTTTAAAGTTTGGGAGTCACAGAAAATATTCTATTCTTTTTCATTTTAAACTAGCAGGGAATCTAAAACTCCATTCAACAAGTTAATATATTTTTTCTACTTTATAGCAAAATATAATGTGGTAGAGAGTATGAAGGAAAGGAAAAATGAGATGAAACTTTAAAATTTATCAAAATAGGAGGGCATCTAGGTGGCTGATGAACTGAAAGCCATTCTTTGAGATGGAAGGTCCTGGGTTCAAACATGACCTCAGACACTTCCTAATTGTGTGTCACACAGCAAGTCACCTAAACCCCATTTCTTAGCGCTCAAATTTCTTCTACCTTGGAATCTATATGAAGTATTGATTCTAAGTTGGAAGGTGTGTTTTTTTTTAATTACTAAAATCTTGAGATATAAACAGAAAACTTATTTCTTGTCCTTTCAGGAGATAGGGATTAGATTAAGAATATTTATTTTGATGATGGACAGTTTTTTATTTCAAAATATTTTAATCATGTGAGAGCTCATAAAAATAATTTCTTTTTCCTTATTTTCAAGGAAAATCTTTGCCTTTGCCCCTTCCTGCTTCTTCTTGGAAAGCTATGCATATCACATCCCATGTAAAGAAAAACAGAAAGTGAGGGGTCTATTTTCACGTTCATGAAACATAATCCCTATCTTATGTTGTTTTAGGGGACAAGGCCTTTAAAACCACTCTGTGCTTTTGCACAAATGAGCTTTAATGGAATCATTTCTTGTTATTTATCCCAGGTGCTGGCTGAAATCAAATTGGGGATTACAGGTCCTCAATGCTTGTTCTAGACTATACATAAAGGATTCTCATGGTCATATGAATAAGAATTTGAGTTTGTGACTAATATGGTAAGATTTATAGCTTATGGAAATTTTTGGACTACATTTTTAGCTAGATGAATTAAGGTAGACATTTCAGGTCACTTATAAAAAAATTGTGATAATGCAGGGCACTGAAAACCTTTTCAGGGTATATTAAAAGTCTTTTATAATGTGTTCTATCTTTAGAAAACAAAATAAAACTAAACTATTTTTAAAAATCTAATTCTGATTTCTAAGATTTAAATCACTGGTAATCCCTCAGTTACAAGTTCTATTTCCTAAGTTTATACTCTTGATCTTTCTGTATAATTTGACAGAACAAACATCTTTTTTGAACTCTCTCCTGACAAGATATCTATGACATTAGGCTCAACCATTACCATCAACATTATTACTACCACAACTATCACCATTGGCACCATCAATTTAGAGCTTGGAGGGATCTTATAAAGTGTGTAATCCCACACCATCATGTTTCACCTTTTTTTCCCTTTATTCGCTAAATAGGGACACATGTCTTAAGAACTCTCTATTCCATTCATCTCTAATATTTCTCTTTTTCTCTTGAGTAAATGTGACATGTTTGGCAGCAAGATATATTGGAAAGAGTAAGGGATTGGTACTCAGAGAATGTATACATGAATCGATGCTCCATTATATATTATTGATTTGACTTAGAGCAAGGCATCACTCAACTTTGTTTCTGAATCTCAGTTTCTCTATTATCATAATCTCTGATTCTTTAGTCTTTATGCAGATAATTTGGAAAATTATGGAAATCCAAACTGTTCTGAGCTCTAGACCTTATATATTCAACTTTCTTGCTAGATGTATATGTCTTGCCAATACTTAGAAATTCCACATATCCAAAACTGAATTGGCATAAATGAAAGAACACTTTAAAATCACAATATATCAGGGTTAGAATATCGGCACTGTCACCTGAATGAGCAAGGACAAATCCCTTTAATTTTCTAAACCACAATTTCCTTTTTTTCTAAACTGAAAAGAAATGGCATTGACCCTGTCAAAATTTTACACACAACACACACACACTCACACATATGTATATATATATATATGACCAATGTGAATTACCTATTGAATAAGTTGACCAAAATGCATGTTACTCAGAAAATTTCTGATTTACTTGTCAAGAGGAGAGAGAAGAGTATTAAAGGTTAATACCACTAAAATATGTAGAGTAAAAAGGAATTCAAAGAAAGGTTGGAAAGATATCCAAATAAACAAAGTCATCCTGAAGACATTCAAGGATGGAAATAAAGGAAAGACTACAAAATAAAAAATGAGGAAAGAATTTCAACAAACATCTTTAGAAATTATTTTCTCCATTAAATACAATGGAAATATAGCCTTTGTACATTAATATCACATCTGAAAGGTATTCACATAATGAAACTGGGAAAAACAGTAAAATTAGATGAACTATACCTAAAGTACTGTCTGAGTAGCAATAAAAGTATGAAGTCATTTAGAGAAATTTTTATAAAGTATCTGAAGGAAAGATACCGAAGGCATGGAAAAAACTGGAATATTTCTAATGCTAAAAATAGCACTAAACACAGGATAAAAAAGTGAAGAAAGTAACTGATCTCAAGGAGCTCACATTCTAGCAGGGAAAAGCAATATATAAAAGAGATTAGGATTAAAAGCAGTATCATACCTTGGGATATTATAAGAATGGTAAAGGTAAGCATAAGGGAATAAATTGGAAATCCTCCCCCCACCCAAAAAATGGTGGTACTGATTTGATTATTGTCCTGGAATTGGGAAGGGGTTAGAAAGAAGATAGCCTTAAGATGAGAAAAGCTGATGGTGAGATGGCAAAAAAGTAAAATATATTATGAGTGAAGTTGACCTGGACTGAAATAATATACCCTGTTGGCCACTTACTAATAAGGTCAGTAGGGCACCAAAGAATAATAGTCAGGAAATGAAAGTGTTAACTATCTATACAATAGACATAATACATATAACTAATTCTGGTTGATTGAAAAAAGCATTTGATTTCTTACAAGAAAATGCCATCTTTTATAACAAAATATATTCCATCTGTAACTCAAAATCTTTTCAGATATCTTTGAAGATATAACAAGAGAAATAAACTCATACAATGAACCTATACAAATGTCAACTGTGGCATAAAACCCAGAAACCTGGAGTTACCAAAATATTCACCATTGTGATAGAGATGTGGTTCAGAATACAAGTCAAAGAAGAATTCTCTGTGGACAGTCAGGTCCTCCAAAAGCCCTTGGGATCAAAAGATATGCCAATTATGTTAAGCCTCAGAAAAATGTGGGATGAAACTTTTAATCACTCAAAGGAGTTTGACTTGGTTCACAGTAGAAAGGTCATATTGATGGAGAAGGACCATTGCTTAGATTTTAACAACATTTGTATGGCTACCTCATAATGTACATGTTCTTGGCATGGAATGCATTAACTTTTTAAATTTTTTCATGAACAAATTTCAATAAAATTTATTAATAATGAATATATAATTTGTTTGAAACATTTAAGTACATTATTTTACATTGTTCTGAGAAAGAGTTTGTTGGTATCTTCAGGTTACCAAAGGTGATTATGATATTAAAAAAATTGAGAAATTCTGCTCTGAAGATTGCCCAATACTATGTATGTATATCTTGGATAGACAGAGAATATATGGAATTGCTTTTTGGAAATTCCAAAACATTTTACTCTCCCATAAAAGAGAAAGTGTATGTTTTTATTATTATGATTATGCTTGAATTACTATATGCAGTGAAGAATGGACTATTACTTTCCAAAAAACAAAAATGAGTATTGTACAAAGAACAACAGAAAGGCATATTGGTGGATATAAGTAAGGCAAAACATGTAACCAACAAAAGTACCAGAAGATGTATAGAAATAAAAGACATTTCTGAGTAATTTTATCATTGGAAGAGAAGATGGGCTGTCCATGAGACAAGAACAAGAGATGAACAGGAGCATAGGAGTGCTTACCTTGTGACTTCAGGTTGCAGAAAAAATCTAGCATTTGAGGAAAACGCTCTATAGTAAATGATCAGAAGATATGGACAAGATTTGCACAGTATGAATTGCAATCCATATCATCAGATGAAACTCTCCAATCAATGAGATTAGAAATCGATTTTAGTATTTGATTATATCTGAGTACTCTAATGGCAAAGAATAAAAGGAAAGGGGGAAAATGACTATAGCTGATTATGAGATATCAAGAGGCAAGAACCAATAGGCTCTATTGACATCATTGGTTACATAAAAAGAAAAAATACCTAATTATTTCCTATTGATGAATATTAAATTCAAACTTCTATATACACATTAGAAAAATATTTCAAGGAAGATATAGGCAAAATGCACATATGCTTTTGATATCTTTGGAAAGATAATAATAATGATGACTTGGCATTCTTAAAATCACATTCATTCTAGATTACTACCTTGTTGTGGGGGAAAGGTTCATGTAACTCAATGAAATTATAAGCTATATATGTGTATATATATGTGTAGGGTTACAAAAGATGGAGAGATCATAGTAGAAAGTTCTGATAAATAAGTGATCCAGTGGAAAAAGAAATGCTAAATAATTCCAATATCTTTGCCAAGAAAATCACAGAAGCAGTATTAAGATGATGTGTCCCCCAGGTTAGAGGATATTTAACATGATACTGGGAAAGTGCAAAGGATAACTAAGCAGCTTCAGGACTAATGAAATAGCTGGGTCAAAGCCAAAAGGAAGCTTAGCTGCAGTTGTGTCTGGTAATGAAAGGAAAATGTGATGCTATAAAGAACAGTATGGTATAAGAACATAGAATATAAGACCTATGAACTTAGTTAAACTAGATGTGGTCAAATAGGAGATGGAAAGATTAAACATCAACATCTTGGGAATCAGGGAACTTATATGGAGAGAAATAAATCAATTTAATTCAGATGATCACAACATATACTACTGTGGACAAGAATACTTAGGACAAATTGAGTAGCCCCTTTAGCCAACACAAGTCTGAGAAAAGCAGCATTGGCATATAATCTCAAAAATGACAGAATGATATCAGTTTGAATCCAAGACAAAATATTTAATATTCTAGTAGTACACATCTATGCTCCAACCACTTATATTGAAGAAGCCGGTCTGATGATATGTGAAGAGAGTGAAGAAGACTTGGGAAACCTCTTGATGAGGAGAGTGTAAAAGCTGGTTTGTAGATTCATAGAAAAAAACAACTAAGATCTTGTTGATTGGTCCCATCAGTTCCTGGCAAATAGAGGGAGAAGAAATTTCAGTTTTATATTCTTGGGCTCAATAATCACTGCAGAGAGTGACTGCAGCAGTATTGAAAGATGTTTGCTCCTTAAAAGGAAAGCTATAGAAAATCTGTACAGCATGCTGAAAAGCAGACATCTCCTTCCTGACAAAGATCCATATAGTCAAAGTTTTTCTGGTAGCAATGTATGACTCTGAGTATTGGACAATAAGAAGAATGGAGTGCCACAGAATCAACACTTTTCAACTGTGGTGATGGAGAAGACTTTTGAGATTCAAAACTTAAAGAAATTAATTAAGACTAATGACTGGCAGCTCATATACTGAAAAATTAAACTTAAATACTTTGCCCACATAATGAGAAGATAGGACTCATTGGAAAAGACCCCAATTTTCAGGAGGATCAAAGAGAAACAGGAAAGGGAACATAAAAGAATGAGATGGGTAGATAATGCCATGGAACCAGTCAATAAGAGCTTAGTAAACTTTTGGAGATAGTGGATGATAGAAGTGCCTGGCTTGCTATGGTCCATGGGGTCACAAAGAAATGGACACAGTTAAATGACCGAATAGCAATAAGAACTAAAATTTCTTACAATTCATTTCTAAATATGTGCTTACTGTATTATACTAACAAATGTTTAAATTTTGTATGTCTTCCAATAAATTTGCATTTATCTTATATCATTAAATAATTTGTTCCATGCTATTAAACAATGATGGGAATCAATCCAAACCATTAATGTACTATTCATTTGTTGATCAATTAAATCATCTCCACTATTGTTAAAAAGACAATGCATCTTTGTAGTTCTGAGTAAGACATACTACAAAAATACATATAATTTTTTATAGCCACTGAAAGAAATTTTGGGTGTGATTAAAAACTGTGTAGCACCAAATGTGAAAGGAAACCAGTGACTATTAAACACATATGTGTTTAAAAGAACAAAGCTGAGGGCAGCTGGGTAGCTCAGTGGATTGAGAGCCAGGCCTAGAGACAGGAGGTCCTAGGTTCAAATCTGGTTTCAGATTCTTCCCAGTTGTGTGTAACCCCCATTGCCTAGTGCCTAGCCCTTACCATTCTTCTGCCTTAGAACCAATACCTAGTATTGATTCCAAGACTGAAGGTAAGGGTTTTTAAAAAAAGAAAAAAGTAATCTGGTAAAGAGGATTATTAACATAATAAATAAAAATAAATGCACATAAAATATAATAAATATATTCTTATATTATTTATCACATATTGTTAGTATTGTGATAGAGGCTGGCACTAAAGAAAAAATGCCAGACTGAAGAGTTTATGAAATTGATCACCTCAATGGGGGGAGGGGCCACAGGAGTGAATTTCTGGAGGAGAGAAGACTGGTGAGGAGAGCAGTGAGGCTCTCTCCATCTTGAGACATCGAAGAGAGAAGGTGGATAAAGACTTTCCCCTGAGGGTTACCCACTTTTCCTGCTGGTGACTGGAAATCTTTCCCCCCAACACTTCCCAATTGAAGGGACTTTCTGAAGAGAAACCTGAGCAGACTTTACCTCAGCTCCTGTTGCCCAGAGATGAGTTAACCTGACTTTCTCTCAGGGAGCTCAAGCTGCCAAGGCCTGAGTTCCCCCCAAACTCAAGGAGGGAGGAAAAGGGTTTAGATAGAGTCAGGGACCCCCTTTTCCCACTTTCCATTTCCCATTCTTCCCTAACTGTTATTTCCTTTTGTGTTACCTGATTGAGTTAACGTTAAAAGTTATCTGTTCCCCAAGCTGAGTGTGAGTGAATGAATCAAGGGGAGAACTTTCAGTCTCGAGTAGTGGAGGGGGGACAAGAGGGACAAGAGTGAATTGGGTGAGCGGCTTTAGCTAAGGAAGGAGTCAGAAGGGGGAAAATCTCCAAACCCCCTCTCCTCTCTTTGAGCCAACCTGTTACATCTGCTGTCTCCCCTGAACCCTGGTTTGTGGAGGGGGGGTTCTCTTCTCTTTCCCTCTCTCTATACTTTGGGGTCCCAGCCTCCCCTCTAGACTAAGTCCCTTCCTTCTTTTTAATTTTTTTAAAAACAGTATAACTCTATAATTCAGTTAAAATAATAGCTGATATTGGTGAATTCACAGTATAAAATATTGAAAGAAAGTACCTGGGTTCAAAATTTTAAATTTAGTAGCTTTCTTAGGGAGGACAAGTCTGTGTTGAAGGTTGGTTTCCTCATTATAAGATGATGCATCTAGATCATATGCTATTTAGCAATCACTCATATTCTAGACTACTGAAGGATCTCACCACAAGTCTCTTCCTTCTCCAGTCCATCCTTTACTCAGCTGTTAAAGTGATCTTCCTAAAATGTAGATATGATCATGTCACACAAAGCACCACTCAGCACTCAAAAACTCCAGTAATGACTAAAACACATTATAAAAATACACTTAATATTTATAACAGCTAAAGAAATTTTGGGTGTGGTTATAAACTTTGTATCTTTCAAGAATCATAAAATCCTTAGTTTAGAATTAAAACCTTTCATAATCTTCCCTCTCCAGTTTGCTAAGTTTGTTAAATGTTATACTTTTCCTACCCTAACACTCCACACCCACCCCATACTAACTCTGCAAATGATGACTATTCTTGGTGTTTCTGGAAACAACTCTTGATTCATAATTACCCATGCCTGGAATGTTCTCTCCCCATTTTTGTTTCCTGACTTCCTTTAAATCCCAACTACAATCACACTTTATATAGGAAGTCTCTTGATTTTCCCCTGAGTTCTAGTGTTTTTCCTCCATTATTTCTAATTCATCCTCTATATTACTTGTTTGTACCTAGTTATTGGCTTGTTTTCCATCAAGGACTCTCTTTTGCCTTTCCTTGTGTCCTCAGGACTTATCACAGTGCCTGGCACATAGTAAGCACTAATTACAGTTTACTAACATTGTTTTTAGATTAACTGACTCTAAATCTTATATCTAATAAATTATAAGTAGGAAAGACACATGACTTACTATTTTCAGTTCTCTCAGCATCAGTATTGGAATAAACTCATGTGATAGCACAATATTCTTCTTTGAAGCTTAAGTGGCAAGCTATGGAACTAGAAAGAAGAAAGCAAGATGACTGCTATTATAATTTCACTGAATAAGATAGCCTGGAGGTAAAACATCAAGGATTAAGTCACCTTACCAAACATAAAGAGATGCATGTGCTTGCACAAATGTGCATATAATGCAGTTCATCACATGTAGTACAAAGAGAAGGAATTACTGGGATGACTGGTGTTTTCCTGCTGAGTCAATTCAAATAAATAAATACTTAATGCTAAAAATGGGGAAAATCATATATGAATCATCTCAATAATTTGTAGTAGGCATCAATGCCAGAATCATTCTTATATTTTTTCCCGAAAAGTTCATCTTTGCTTCATGCTGGATCTGAACAAATTAAAGACTAGAATACCTGGCTGAATTTTGGTAATTACCAATAGATTTTCTTACACTTCTTTATCAGAAGGATTTCTTCCAGGTAAAAATTATTCCAATGCCAAAGTTTTGAGAAATTATTAAGCTAGAAAGACTATTAGAAGTCATCTATCTAGGACAAAGGAAAAACCACATTGGAAACTTGGCTGATTTTTAATAGCAATAACTAATCATTCATATAACACTTTAAGGCAGGGATCTCCAAATTACATGGGCCACATGTGGCCCCCTAAGGCCATTTATCTGACCCCCAGCACACTTCAGGAACTGGCACCTCTTTCATTGGTGGTCAGTGAGAGAGCACTGTATGTGGTGGCGTCGCTCACTTACAGTACTACTTCCGGTGACATAATTCTTTGTGTGGCACCTTGTTCTAAGAGTAACTGAATGAGAATGAGGCACCACGCAAAGGATTATGTGTCTGCACAATGGAAGACTTCAGAATGGTGAGGCGATCTGGGGGAGGGGATTCCACACTGTGTATACTGCTGCCCAGTATAGTGGTGGTGGTGATGGGCCTGTGCAAGGTATGACAGGCCCATCACAGCCAGTGCTGAAGCCTCCACTATCCCAGACAGTGGCATGCAGATTTGTTCATAGTTGTTTGTTTGTTTGTTTGTTTTTTAATAGTCCAGCCCTCCAGTGGTCTAAGAGACAGTGAACTGGCCTCCTGTGTGAAAAGTTTGGGGACCCCTGCAAGTTTAAGGTGTACAAAGTTAATTTCATATGCTATCAAATTTGATTAACTTTAAGATGATTGTAGTATTCAAATAGGTCTTTCTATGTACATTCTCCTCCCTCTCATTCATTTATTATACCACTGTAATAATTTCTCTTATTAGTTTATTTAATCAGATTACTTACTCATTCAAAAAATCTTTATTAGCTTCCCACTTTCTTCTATGTTCAAATTATTTTACCTAATAATTGAATACCCTCTACAATCTGATACCATCTTGCTTTACCAAACTATTCTCATTGATTATTCCCTTCCTAGCTGAATGAATGGGGGGAAAGTTTTATTTTTATTATTATCATCATCATTATTATTAATATTATTATTATTATCATTATAATCTAGGTTTTACATTCAAGACAAACCAAACAGTTGTCAGCCAATGAAACACATACTATGTTCTCCTTTCTCCTTGCTTTTCTCATGATGATCACTGTCAAGAGTGTTTTAGACACTAAACTTAATGGCAGTTGAAGTAATTGTATTAAGATTTTGTTATTTCTTTTTGGCAGTGGGTTGATGTTTTTGAACTACATTAAGCAATCTGAATAGTTTACTTTGTTTTTGTTTTTAAGATGCTTACTTCACCCCAATGTAAAGGCACATTTTTTAATTTCTGTTTTATTTTATCTACCATGGAAAAACTATTTTATAATGTCATTACACTGTTCTGGTTCAGCCAAATAGGATGAATTATAATTTAAATAAAGTCTTTGTGGGCCCATTCCACAGCCCCATTCCTAAAGCTCTGTAAGCTCTTAGGAAGAAATGTCTTATGATAATCCCACCCAGAACCATTTCCATTGTAATAATTCTTAGACACTACAAAGAAAATTATATGCAGTGAATGAGAACATATTACAGCAGGGAAGAAAGAATGTAAGGTCTTTTATACGTTTAACATTGTCAAGGGAGATGTGGGAAATTATATGAGTTTTGCTCTATTTTGTTACCTAAAGATGCTTCTCATCTTTCAATATTAAATTCTCGTAATTTAAAAATCAGCTAAAGAAGGTCCCCCATCAACAGTAACAATGGAACAATCACGTAGTGACACCGCATCCTTGCTGTCAAGCATATTGCCTGAGAGGGACAAATGTGAATTCACTGATTGTCAGATTACTTTCCATAGTTGAGTCCTTGACTTCTTTCCTGGCCCAAGAAGAGTAAAAAGCCTGGGACTCAGGGATTCTTCAATCAAGAATGTATTCTACACTGGAGAACAGGAGGCAGCTACATAGTGTTATTATTGCTGGAGTAGTATTGGACAATTTGCTAAAATCAGCTCCATTTCCCAACCTCCAAAATCAAACTCACAGCTGTTCTTAGGTGGCACAGTGGAGAATTATGAACGTTTATTCCTTGAGAAACTTTCTTTAGCACCATATACACACTGTGAAATGTAAGCAAAACGGTTTCTTTTTAAAAATTATCATTATCATTTCAAAATCTAAGGCTGAATGGAAGGCGGATATCTTTTAATAAGTAGAGTTGTTGTTCACCACCAAATCCAATGAATTCAGAGCAGTTTCTGAAGTCATACACATCATGCAATAGTTTGTCCTGCTTTCATCTCTTTAATGTACTGGAATGATCCAATTAATAGCTGAAAAAATGTTTAATTCTTAACTGAAAATGTTGTTATTACAATATGTAAATCAGAAAACATTCAACATTTTAAAACTAAACTCACAATTATCTTCTTTACAAAGCAAAAGTACTTAGTAATGAGGAAACTGGCCAGTCTTTAGAAACAAGTGGAAAATTGTCTGCCTGATGCAATAACCCATGAGGATGCAGGGGATGAATCAGCTTCTAGAAGTTCATTATTATGTGGAGTGGTGGGGCTCTTTATTTCAAAGCATTAACTAGTATCCTCTGATTATTCTCAGGTTGCTTACTGCATGGTGAAGAAACATCCATGTATTTGTCTGTTGAGAAGGAATTGGGCGTGCATACAAAAAGCAGGAATTACCAAACTCCTCTCTCTCTTGCCATATTTGTGTTGAGGATACAATGCTATAAGCACTTTTGTGTGGGAAGAAAAACCTGGACACATGTCTTTGTGTCTTTTTCCCCCCTCGTTGTGTATATTCTTTATTACTCTTTTTTTGAAGGGATATTGAAGATGGACAGACCAGTCTATAACCTTGGGAACTTAGAAAGGTCAAGGGTTCAGTAGCTCAAAAAACACACAAAGGTTCTTTCTAGTTGCCAAGACTAAAGAAGAGTCAGCATAGCCTCAAGGAGTGACATATGTCACCCAGTAGAGTGATAAATTGCTTCTGCAGCTGACAATCTGTATTCTACTACAAGAGACGAAATCAGCTTGTTTAGCATAATGCTTTGTGGCAACAGCTTTAAGTTTGAGCCCATTCTCCCCCATGATTAAGGCCTGGAGGTTTGGGGATAATTTTGTGTTTTGGTTCTTAATTTATCTTTTCATTAACTACCTCTTCACAAAAGTTGATGCCAGATGATAGATAACTACTGATATTGGTTTGGTAGGTAAGAGACTAACTGGCTCTAGGTAAAATTAATAATAGCTAACATTTATATAACATGTATTAGGTGTCATGCACTGTGCTAAGTGCTTTACAATTATCTCATTTGATTCTCATAACAACCCCCAGAGATAAGTGTCACTATTATTCACATTTTACATATGATGAATCTGAGGCAAAAAAGTGTGTTTTTTTAAAATTATTAAGTGAATTTCTCAAAGTCACACAGAACGTATGTGCCTGAGGTAAAATTCTAGCTTGGTCTTTCTGACTCTAGATCTGGCACTTTATTGATTGTGTCATAGCTGCTCTCATTGATATTGATAGAACATAGTGGAACAAGTCCTGTGTAATAACATTAAGAAGACCTTCTCCATGCCTCCAGTGGTGCCTTAGAATCCTAAGGAAGATGTGGCTTTTCTGAGCTCTATGGCTCTGAAATGCTAATATGTCAGCTAAGAGAATAAGTCCAGAGTCATGCTACAAAGTGAGGGCTCTCACTGGTCAAGCCCTGGTTTACACATGCAAAAATCAAAGTAACTTAGTAGCCTCAGAAATAAGTAATAAAATATAATATCTTCCGTACCTACATTTCAATCTAATGCATTGGACATGCACAAATGACTATCAGTCTTCATTGATAGCTTATGGGTGTTTATCAAGATATAAGATATGCAGGCCCCGGTCCAATGCTATAGTCATCATTTTGGCATTCAGCTACATTGGAGAGGCAACATGGTGGACTGGGTAGTGAGCTAGACCTCTAGTTAGGAAGACATAGGTTTCAAAATACAACTTCAGATACTTATCTATGTGATCACCACTTAAACTATATAAGACTAGTCTATTATTCATACAAAGAGGAGTATGGTTCCAAGAAAGAGAGAGACAGACAGACAGACAGACAGACAGACAGAGAGACAGAGACAGAGAGAGAGAGAGAGAGAGAGAGAGAGAGAGAGAGAAAGAGAGAGAGTTGTGCAAATTTCAAAATATTATACTATCAGGTATTAGAATCAAGACCTATGATTTCAGTATTGTAGGAATCTCCATCTACTAATGCAGGTCCGCACCTTTTTTCTGTACTATACAGGTTTAGAAAATTGAGAATTTTAAGTGATTTGCCTAAGGCCATATAGCCACTATAGGTCAGACATGTGATTTGAAAGAAGAACCCAGTAGTTCTCCTCTGCCTTTAAGCCTATCTTTCTAGCCACATTGCCTCAAGATAAATCTATGTTGTTAGAGATAGAAAACAAAATATATGTAGTGTATGGAGTTAGCTTTAGTTCTTGACCCAGGAAGAACTGAGTTCAAGCCACACATCTATAACATGGCTAGGTAACCTGGAAAAATCCCAGCTTTTGAAAATACTCAGGCACTTTCCTAAAGCTAAACATTCCAAAGCTGTTTGTATGTCACACTAGTATTTATGTTGGCTTAGGAGAAATCACCTGTGGCAAAAACAAAAGTACATGAGAAATTATGAAATATTCTGTCCAAGAATCTCTATATTTGCTTGTGGCTAAAGCTGGCCAGAATTAGACCCAGAGATGTAGAAATTAGTAAAGGCTTATGGGGAACAAGAGGGTATTGAACAATTGAGTTTAAATCAGAGTTTTCAGGAGCCAAATGGCAAATAATCATGGCATACAGACATTTTTGTGTGAAGGCTCAGGAAGAGCTCCCCCTATCTAGCTCCTATTCCTTTGCCTCCCTGAGCACCATACATTCCCGGACTGTGTCTATTGGTTTTTAATATTTAATATTTCCATTGGTTTCTGGTTTCAGGAAGAGACTCAGGAGATATAATAATAAAGATTGATTTTTATTGTTCTTTAAAGATGACAAAGCAACTATTAATATTCTCTATCTCTAAATGAGAAAATTGAAACTTAACAGTGCTTAAATGACTTTTCTAGGTAGTATGTAAAAAAATTAGAAATTGTACCTACAATCTTTGATATGAAATCTAGTGATTGCTTTTGTACAATATTAATGATGTCAAAAATAGGACTTTGAACATAGGACCTTTTGAATAAAATTTGAAACCAGATCCTCTGACACTAAGATGACTATTCTTTTCTATAATCTCTCTAAAAGAAAGACTATTATCTGATATGTCCCATATTTGTCTTTTTAAACTGATAAAAGAATAATAAATCATATATGCCATAAATTCAAACTAGTTTTATGGCCAGAACAAAAGAAAAGTTTCTGTATGAGTGCAGATAAAAGTACATAGATGGGGTCTATGACAATATCTCCTCCCACCAAACATATTTGTTGAAGAATCAATAGATATAAACCACCAATGATAGAATGATAGGTTTTGGTCTAGAAAGGACCTTAGGTATCTTATAAGGTACACTCCTATGCCCTATTTTACTTTATTTTGTTTTTAATTTAAGGACATTTATTCCCTTTGCTCACTCATTTTTCTAATTTTCTAAGTTTTATTGATATGATATATTTTATATCTCAATTATTTCTAGGTATATCACCTCACTCACATACGTAACCATTGTACCTTCCCTTGTCATGAAAACAATTAAGAAAAATAACTGATAAGAAGAGAATGTCTGAATAGCGTATTTGTCATTTTACACCAATATTTATGATTTTTTCTAAAGAAAAGGCACAGGTTAATTTCCTGGTTTACTTTACAGGGCCAAAATTACTTATTATAACATTTGACTTAATTGTATAATTCTTTTCAATTATATTATGATTAATATTATTGTATTATATAATGTGTAATATATAATATATGCTATATGATTTTGATTATGAGTTTTGTTTTCTTGGTTCTGCTAATGGCTCTTCAGCCATTCATACATATCTTCCCCATATATCTCTAATTCCTCACATTTGTTGTTACAACACAATAACATTCATTATATTCTCTTTCCTCATCACTCCACAGTTATTATAAATGTCTTCTATTTACAATGTATATGCAATATCCATATTTTGTGTGTGTGTTGTTGTTATTTATTACATTATAATTTGAGTTACTTGATGGAAGGAACCATGTTTTTGCCTTTTTTTTGATAAAAGTAAAATACTAACAACAAACTTTTCAGAAAAACTTAATTTTATTGTGACTTGAGACCTTGAGCTTTGAACTCAGATTTTACACATCCATCTATCTATCTATCTATCTATCTATCTATCTATCTATCTATCTATCTATCTATCTATCTATCTATCTAATTTTCTATACACACACACACACACACACACATATATATATATATAAAAATATATACACATAAACGTACACACACACATATACCTGAGTTAGATTACACAAATTCAGTTCAGAGGTAGTCTGACAACCAGGGTCTTTCTTGACAAAAAACTCATGATATCTTCTTGGTAAGAAAGTTTCCCAGGTGGGGTTATCAAGTCTTTCCCTGAAGGACAAGGTTTGAGGTCTTTCTTAATAAGAATGTCAGATCTTCCCAACATGACTGGATAACTTCTTGTCTCCAAGTTCTGATCATATTTCATACTTCTCCATTCTATATATCATAATAAGGAGGATGGCCAAGGTTATTCTGCAGCTTTGAAACTAAGTGAGACAACAGCCTCATAAACTCCTGGATATATAACAAGACACTGAAGGCATACACAGACTTTCTTTGGTAATTTTATTATTAATTTAAGCATATAATATTGGATTACTTATTATCATGTATAGTTACTTAACTAATTAGTAGGATTATTATTTATTATTGAATCTATTATAATTTAAATTTATAATTAAAATGTTGACTAATAGGATTACATGCAGAGAATATACAGTTAACCAGAGACACAAAACAATGAATACAAACTGAAGTTGCTTAATTAGATTATCTTTTACACTTTGTATCTCTAGTACTTATAACACTCTTTGGCCCATTACAAGTGCTTAATAAGTACTTGTTGACTGACATTCCACCCATTTATTATAGAGACTAGAAAACTGAGGAAGAGAGAAAGTCAGCAACTTGCCCTATACCGCTTGGGAAGAAGAAGAAACATTTCGACCTAATTTTTTCTGCTCTGATTTGGACCTTCTTTCACTGCACCATTCATTTGACTAATCCTTGTCCATGGATATACATTTTTTAAAAAACCCTTACATTGTCTCTTAGAATCAATACTGAGTATTGTTTCCAAGGCAAAAGAATAATGAGGGCTACCCAGTGGGGATGAAGTGTCTTGTCTAGGGTCACACAGCTAGGATAAATCTGATGCCAAATTCAAACCCAGGACTTCTAGTCATTAGGTCTGTTTTTCAATCCACTGAACCACCTAGCTGTCCTCATTTTTTTTTACATCAATTATTTGTTTGAAGGCATAGAAAGAAGGTCAGATGAATAAATTTGTGAATGGCATAAAGTCAAGACCTGTAGAAACAACATACAATAATAGGCTCAAACAACTAAGATAAGTATAAAGTCATCTGGGGATAAATATGAATACATTTTCTGCTTTTAGGGTAAGAAAAAATAAAAAACTTTGCCAGTGCAGGATGAGGTAAACTGAATTAACAAAATAGTTCATACATAAAAGACCTTCAGGATTTCAGCCTCTTTTGAGCTCAATATGAGTTGACAGGTCCATGTGGCAGCCAAACAACTTAATGCAATTTTAAGCAATTCCCAAATGTCATGATTTCATTGACTTAGATGCTCATTCCAAAGACAAGGATTGCATCCCCTCCATGTCAGTAGATGGTCTTTATGAGTTATGATGCCCCCCGCTTCAAATTCATTCCTTCATGATAGACCTTCCCTTAATGAGCCTATGTAAAATAAGTCAATCTCATGATGATAGAAACACAGATGGTTGCCAGGTGGAGACTCAAAATCTCTTCAGCTGAGAATGACTGTCAGGGACTATGTTCTACTTAGGCTCACCTTGGAGAATACTAAAGGATTGCTATACCACAAAAAGGCTTCAGAATGTCTTTGAAGGCAACGAAGTTAGGTTAGGCTATAGCTTCAGAAGTTTATTGTTCAGATTAAAAAATGTATCCCAAATAATGAAATTTAAACCTGTAGCCTATAGATTATCTAGTCTAAGGATTCTTAACAACGGTCCCATGAATTTGATTCAACTAACAAAATGCAATATATAAAGAATTCTTGAGAAGTCGTCTCCACAATTTGATTCTGTTTCTCGTTGATTAAAAAATTAACCACATGTATATATATATATATATACATAAATATATGTATATATGTAGTCATCTAGAAAACATACATATATCTATTAATATATTTATAATTACATATAAATCGCATAAAATGAATATTAAAAAGACTAGATGAATATGAAAGAATATGTTATTCTATGATCAATGTGGAGTCACAAGAATTCATTGAATAGAAGAATGACATTTGGCCTGAAATTTATGAAAATCATTTTTGAAATTGTGGAGAAAATAGAATAAAGAGAGGGAGGACCTTAAGCAGGGAGATCATTTTCAAGGCTACTAAAATAGTTGAGCTCAGAAGTAATGTGGTTACAAATTAAGGCAATGTCTGTGTGAGTAGAAGAAAAAAGATATTCTTGAGAGATATAAAGGTAGATAGAATAAGAATTGATTGTATGTGTGGTATAAAGTTGAGAATTTCACTTTTTATAAATGACTGAATAAATGGATGGTTGCTTTGTCACTAGTAATTTGGAAATTAGAAACAGTCATGGATTTTAGAGGAAAGATGAAGTTATATCTTCAATGTTGATGTAAACCCATGTATCACTGCCTAGAAGATATCCCATTTGTTTTGAGGTACACCTGCAGCAACCACAATATGACAAGGGAGGAAGTCTCTTTTGCAACTATGCCTATGTCATAGTTAGTTTACATAATTGTCCTTAGGGACAGATGCCCATTGTAACTTCAGAGGATCATGAATGAAATAAGGCAGAAAACACACATGTTGATATATAAAGAGTGAAATGAACAATTGTTGTATAGAGACAAACACATTATTGACTCTCCTATGAAGGATTGTGTGTGACCAATTTTTCAAACCTATGATTAATTAACCATATTTATCCTTAGTGTTATACTTACAAAGATATGGAATAAAGAAATAAATCAAAGAAATATATAAACAGTGAAGAAAATAAGCAAATAATATAATGAGCAATGAATAGCCAATAGCCAGCATCCACGTTGCATTGATATCCTTACAATAACAATAGATCTAGAAGAAAATCCATAGCACTTTGAGATGATTGCATGATTTATACATGTGCAAATTTTGCATAAGATGAGAAGATATTGATGGGTTTTGAATAGTACCATTAGCAAGAATTTATCCACAAAAATAGACTGCATAATCATTAAGGTATAGAAGTATTCCATGATTAATGCCCTTTTGTATTTATATGAGCTGCATATATTTTAATTACTTCATATGTCATATTTGTATGCATATGAAACACAATATATTGTAATAATTTTGTTATATTTTACAAATGAATAGTTAAATTTGGAAAGTGACTGATATTCTCTGTCAGAGATAAGATCCACTTAATTAAGCAGTTAAGCAAGAGATACATATAACATTCATCTAATTCTAAGAATGTAATAAAAATAATGAAATTACAAAAGCAAAATAAATAGCAATGAAACAAAATCAAATAAATTATTCCATTTCTGTCAAAATATCATTCATTTTTATTTATATGTATTCCTTTTCTAACATGTCATTATATTTCTTATGTATCCATTTTGATATATCACTCCTTCTGTCAACCTGCACTGGTACAAAATTAAACCACCACTTTTGGTGGAAAGGGTCATCCCATGAATTTAGGATAAAATAGTTGTTTTTAACAAGAAGTTGGAATACATTTGATGTAATGTCTGATGAAAAGGGGAAAATATTCTCATTTTGAAATGGTATAAATATTATTTTATTACACTAAAGAAAGGTATTCAACCAATCCACCTAATCCAAAGAGCTGAAATTTGATCTTGGGCCACATTCTCTTTCTTGTCTTTGTGCTGATCTTGTCACTGTTGAAGAGGCCTGCCTGGCAGCTGTTAACTGTCAATGGGCAATATGGTCTAATAAGCAAAGGGGATGTCAACTGTCAATGGACCATATGCAGATGATGAGTAAAGTGACAGACTGAAGAAAAGAGGCATTAACCTCTACACTGTACCCTCAGGTATGGTTTCAAGACAGGTTGTTAAGCATAACACAATATGTTGAGCATCTAATTGAGTGTCCATCAATCCTCAATCAATTTTAAGAAATAGTAAGAAAAAGCTATTATGAATAAGTTTTTAGAGATATTTATCTTTCCATTTTAATCTATTCATTCCAACAAGTATCTATTAAGTGTTAAATATATGGAAAGCACTAGTTTAGAGTCTGGTAATTACAGATATAAAACAAAAAAGGAATTCCTACACTTAAATACCTTACTGTAGGGACACAAATACTACACTCAAATTCCTACACTCAAACACACTGACTGTAGGGATACAAAATATAAGCAATTATACAAATCATAATCTGAAGGAGACAGAGAATGTTAACAACTGTGGGAATAAAGATGGGCTCAGAAACATGAGGTGACTTCAAAGGAAGCTAGATATTCTAAGAAGTAAAGATAAGGAAGGAGTCAGTTCAAGGCAAGGAGGATCAACACTTGGGAACGGCACAAATGTGGAGTAGAAGAGTCATACACACCATTCTGAGGGTTAAAGAACTAAACCAGATTCATATAAAAATGGGAAATATTTACCAAAATAAATAAAAATTCAATAAAATATGGATAATATAACAATTTTAAGCAACACTAAAACATACAAACTTTAGGGATCCTTATGCTGATAGTCTCTGCCTCTATCAGATTATGACACCACTTATATCGAGTATGGAATGACACACATGGGAAATAAGAATTTAGACAGTTTAGGTGGAATGTGGAATGCATGAAAGCAAGCCTCAAAGAATGGAATGATAAATATTAATCTTTAAAATATCATACTTAACTACAATTTCTAGAAGAGCTAAAGTAAACATTTTAAAGTTTTTTTTAATAAATGAGAATGCAAAAGAAAAAAAATAGATTATAAAAGAAGGGATCAGAAAGGGAATGAACAAGTTGGCCAAATGTTGTGCAGGTAACAAATTCACTGAAAATTAGAAGAACCAAACAAAAGCCAAAGACCCCAAGTGAAAATGAGAAATGTTAAAACAAAATAAAAAGATTAAAAATATAGGAGGAAATATAAGGCTTCATATCTGGAAAATAGTTTGAAATAGGAATGAAGAATTAATGCACTACCTAAATGCTATGTCCAAAAATAGAGCCTATACATTATATTTTGAGAAATTTTAAAAGAAAACTTTCTAGGTCTTTTAGAATCCAAGTGTAAAGTGGAAAGATAAAGAATTCACCAATTATCTTTTGAAGGAAACCCAATGAAAACTCATAGGAATATCATATCCAAAATCCAGGACTTCTAGGTCAAAGTAAATACTGCAAGCAGCTAAAAATAAGAATTCATATACTGAGGAGTCACAGACAGGACCATATAAGATTTAGCAGCTGGCACAGTGAAAGGGATGAGAACATAGAATATGACATTCCAGAAAGCAAAGGATACAAATTTATAAAAAGAAAGCTAATCCAACTAAACAGAATATAATCACACAGGAAGAAAAAAGAGGCTTGAAACAAAATAGAGGAGTTCCAAACAGTCCTAATAAGACCTGAGTTGCATAAAAACTCTGAAATGTAAAGATGGAATTTAAGAGAAACACATAAAGGTAAAACAAAATGAACAATTATGAGAGTATATGGCAATAAACCACTTGTATTTTAATGTGGAGAAATGATTCCTTTCCTATCTGAATCCTATCAAAATCAGAGATCATATTTGGTGTTGTCATTGCTGTTCAGTTCTTTCAGTCACATTGTTTTTTCTTGGCAAAGATATTGGACTGGTTTGCCATTTCCTTCTCTAGCTCATTTTATAGAAGAGGAACGAAGGCAAATAGAGTTAAGTGACTTGCAGTGTCATGCAGATTGTGTCTGAGACCATATTTGAATTCAGGAAGATGAGTTTGCTTTATCCACTCACTGTACCACCTAGTTTCCATGTAAGGATTATAGAGATATTTCTGTTACAAATTGATCACCTTTTAAAAAATGGAAAAGTAGAAAGAGCAATTCCCTCTTTGGGCACAGGTAGGTAAAGGTAGGTAAGGGAAAATAATGTCACTTAAACGATCACAAAAATATGAGTCTATACAAAGAAGAATTAAGCAGTGGAGAGAATATGGATGACGACATTTAAATCTCATCAACTGAAATGAAGAATACATATATAGTCAGATACAGAAATATTTTTCACTTATAAGAAAATAGAAAGAACAAGGGAGACAGGAGGATATATAGGAAAGGAACTTCCAAAAGAAACACACATACACACATACACATATATACACATAAATATTTGTAGAGAAATACATAAACATACATATGCTTAGTTGTTCTAATAAAGTTTACTTCACTCTGTAATGGTTCACAAAAGTATTCCCAGGTTTTATTAAAATAATTCTCACTAAAATTTTTAAAAGCACAATACTCTTCTATCAATTTTATGTACTATAACTTATTCAGACTTCCCAAGTTGATGGGTATTCCTCCACAGATTTCACATATTTGTCATCTTAATAAAAAGCCTATAAATATTTGCATTTGTGCTTGAAATTTGTTTTGTTTAGGATTAGTCTCTCCATTAATTTGTCCTTCTTATATCTCCTCCCTTTGTATTCATGCACACCTATGTGTGTTCAATAAGAATATGTAGATATTAGATATTACTTAGGACTATATATTTCACACTAAAAAATTCTACTTAATTTTAGCAGTTGATTATGAAGCTTCTTTAATAACAAACTTACTCATAACCAGAATGTATTTTCATGTTTATGGAAAATGTATTTTTATGTTTATTTGTATATTTATATTTGTATATGTTTTTATCAACATATTTTCTGCCATCTATCACACTAACTCTTATTTCTGAAGCTTTAAGGATTGGGAAGATGATTAATTTATTTTTAAATGAGTATAATCATAAATAAAATGCATTTAAAAGTAAAATAAATTATTTATTTGTGGTTTTCCTTTCTGGTCCCAGGATTTTCATGGAAAATGCAAGGAGAATGTGTTTTAAAATATTTCAATAAAAAAGGAAAAAATAAGAATCATGGCACTTTACAGATTAATGACTATTCCTTAACAAATTAGATATATAATAGACTTAGAAAATGTAATTTACCTTGTGAAGGCCAGATCTCTAATGTCAATGTAGTTAAAACTATGTCCTTCAATATCTGGAAATGAATTTATTAACTCCATTAAGAAAATATTGTATAATTAGAATCAGGTCCCCAGAACTCTCTCTCCCAGCATCCCACTTTTGTTTTCACATTACCTCTTTATATTCTAGAGACAAAGTTTGTATGTGACCCCTTCCCTCACTCTTTTCCCACTAACGTTACTGGGAAAACTTTTCTTTTCTCTGCTTTTTACTTTTGTTCTTTTTATTTCATTTACTTCAAGTGATTATTAATAAATCTTATAAAATATAATACTTGAAGTTATTGTATATTAATTTAAATCTTACAATGTCAATGCTAAGATTTTGGAGTAATGAAGTAGTGTAGTTTAGGTATTTTAAATGACATTTTGTTGCAGTAGAATGAAGCAAAATTTTTAAGAAATGGAAAATTTTAAATGAGGAATAAAGGCTGAATTCATACTATTAGACAACTAAGCTATAATAGAAGGTGGAAATAAAGCAGATGTAGAGGAATTGAGTTCATATTATTTCTTAAAGATCAATTTTAAAATGAAGAATACTATTTGGAAACAAATCATATTATTTTTCAAAGCATGTTCAAACAGTCCACCATAATATCTAAATAAGTTTCTTAAAAATCAATAAATTCAGAATAATGTTCTTAATAATAATAATATCTGTTAATCCTCCTTACTAATTGATATCACTTGAAACCTATCCAAGTATAAAACCTGTGATTCTCTTTTGGAGCTTGGATATCTATCCCAAATATTCATTTGTGGTCTAAGAGTAAATGCTATCCATTCTGAGCAGTACATATATTCCTCTTCCTATCAGTCTTCATCAACTAACTCTTTCCCTCACTGCCCTGAAGAAATTAATTTTCTTAAACTAATACATTTTTCAACAAATTCAAAAATATCTATAACAATGTAAAACCAATCATAAAAATATAGCAAATTAATTCTGTCCTAGTTACTTTATTTTCTTTAGATACTATAAACAGGAATTATCTTCATGACTATTAATTTCAAAGTAGAGATCATTTAAAATTATCTCCTCTCAGAGGATTACAATTAAAAAGCATTTTTAAGATAGATGAATCTTTTTAACTTTGAGAAAAAATATTTTGGATAATTTCATTTTTTATGAATCACATAGAAATCATTTATTTAGATTTTATCAAATCATAAGTAAATACTGTGTCTCGCCATAATAGTAGAGACAAGATGAAAACATTCATAGAAAATGATAGTATTTTAGCTGCATTGAGACTACTTGAATCTTAGAACCTAAAGATTGGTGAATAATTGATCAATTGATATAAATCTTGAGGGTAAACTTAAGTGAAGAGCCCATAGTATTTATTCTTGTCCCCTAGAATGGTAAACTATGTCATCCATGACTTTAATACAGATATAAGTAATATTTATTGACTTTCAGATTGCATAAAACCTAGAGAAATGACCTATTGAAAGGTAAAAATCAGCATCCAAAAAGAAGTAAACAAATTTTAATTATGACTTTGCATGTGTCAAGCTCTCCTTTACTTTTGTCATCCTTTTTGTCTACTGGATGAACCCTAACTATTCAATATTTAGTTTTTCTTCCATTGATTTCACATCCCCTAACATCTTTCCAGGTTCTTCACTCTATTCTGATATGAAGTGGACTCTAGTCCAGAAGGAAAGAACTTGTATTTGAATATTTATTCCATCCCAGTATATATGTGACTTTATTCAACTCAATTAAACTACTTAAATCTTAGCTCTTAATCTATAAAATTAGGAGGTTGGACTAAATGGTGTCTAATGCCATTTCTAACTCTAACATAGGATCTTATGAATAAATTCCTTTACCCAAGTTGTATTTCTGTGAATACATTGCTGAAACTAGAGGTGTGAATCCTATACAATAGGAAACAGGTGAAATATAAAAATAATAGTTTTATTGTTGAAAGGTTATAATGAAGAAGAAGGTAATCCCTCTTTTGCTTGTTATAAAGAAGCAGAACTAGGAGTAATAGGGAGACATTATAATAGAATATGCTTCCCAACAATGAAGAATCTGCAAAAAGAAGCAAGATGAAAATTTGTCAGCTATACTTGATGGGAGAATTCTGCTGATTTTGATTACGATTAGAAGAAGAATACAGAGATTCCAACTCTGAAATTTTATTAGAAAATATTTATAATCCTATACCTAAGCAAAGCAAAAATATTTCCCTAAGTAGATGAACTTCTCTTATTATTTCTTTGCCTCCTTTCTTATTCAACTGTTAGAATTTTTCCCTTCCAGATGCTTATTAATAATTATGAAAAGAATTGACACAGGAACTCTTACAACAATTATCTGAATATTTCAATGAAGTCTCCATTTTTACTTCTTTGTACAACCTGGCCTCCAAATGCTTTATTTGTATGTGTTGGCTTTTAGTGACTGCCTGAAATTAAGAACTCTAAATGCTCCTTATTTGTTTCTCCTCTACACATAGCTCAATATTTGCATTAAAATTCTACAGTAACAATCAGGATTTCTGGTACAGACACAACATTATAAAATGATTGGAGACATTCAAAATTTTAAAGAGCTTTGGGTAGGAGAGATGAAAAACTCTTTTAAAAACATGAACCACTTGAAGCACTTCAATAATTTCAATTGCTCTGCAATGGGCAAGCAAAGGACCTCCATTGCTTTCACACTGAAACACTTCAGCTCTTGGATAATTTTATACACTCTATCCAGCCATTTCCAGAACCCCATCATTTCCCCACTGAAGTGGTTTTAAAAATATGTGAAGTGCTTCAATAATTTTAAAGTATCCTTTATAGTTCAAACTCAGAACCCTTATCACCTTCAAATTTAAGAGCTTATAAAATTTGAAGTAGTTCAATATTTCTAAATGACTATGTATTATGATTTCAGTTGTGTGCTTTAAAAAAAGTACTTCAATTTTGAAAGCCTAGAACAAATTATAATATAGTATGAGAAGTATGGTACAGAACCTGTACCATCTGAAAAGAGTATTTGATATAGAATTTGTATGAAAAGTACAAAAATGTATTCAAATATTAGGAAACAAACAATCCTCTCTTCAAATTCCCAATAAACACAGATGTGTGTACAATATAAATTCCAAGATATGTATCAAGTTATACAAATATATTATAATCTTACAAACAGAACAAAATTCACATGTGTAGATAGAGATAAAATAGAGTTTCTTTATATGATATAGAAAAAATACTTTGGTACATGTTTGGAAACAGGTCACTTTTCATACAGACTATTCAATATCAATTTAAATAAACAGAAACATTTAGCACCACATCGACCAGAGATGGCTATCCTTTTAGAAACCAAGTGCCCAAACTGCAATCCATACATGGTATGTGAGCTGCCCCTTTACCCCATACAGGGAGGGATGAAACACTCCCATTGGGCTCCTAGATAGAGGGGCAGATGATGTGGGAAACATCTTCAGACACATGTGGAGAGGGGGAGGGTAGCTGACGCCTCTGGCACCTGTGCCACAGGTTTGCCAACATGGACATAGACCAGGAGATTAGTGCTCTTGGTATTATCTTTTGGATAAAACCAAGAAATAGTAAGTTCAGTTTTTTCCTATATTTTAAAAATCCTATAAAAGACAATTTCTCACTTTCTGATGTGTTGTATTGTGTTTCTTTGCATTTATTCCTAATAGGTATAATTTGAAGTCTTTATGGCTAATAGATTCATTTAAAGGTCATTTTCTTGTTATCATGAACTTTTGTATCCATTTGGGCAAGGATAATTGACTCGATATCATGAAAATAAACATTTTTGGTTATTTGCCTTCCATTTCCCAAATGGGGCACTAATAGTTACAAAAACACTATTTTATTATAGGTAGAAATATGCTGGAATGAAGATATATTATTTAATATTTCCTAGTCTCTTTTAGTTGGTTTTCTACCTGAGCTAGAACACAGAAATAGACTAGACTGTCATACGCCATGTTGCCAGAGAAAGTCTTTAAAGAATATTACAATAGCGAGACTTACTTATCAGTAATAAAAATAATAGAATACATTTATACACTGTTTAAACTTTGAAAATCCTATACATATATTATGTCATTTTATCCTCAAAAAACCCTTTATGAAGCCACTGCTCAAGTTGACCCCTAACTTCACTGATATGGATATTTCTTTTTATGGTATAAATCACTATCTATAGTTTCCTGAACAGTCCCATTTTTTCCAGGTCTTCCCATAAATTCACCATAAACAGTCCACTCAAACTAATGAAACTCTTCTTCACAATTTCTGGAGGTCTTTGGATATTAATATTTATATATATTTCTTCAATTATTTTACTGTTATATAGAGATTACAGTAAGATTTAGTTGCTATGGGTCTTGGCAGGAAGACATTTTAGTATTTATTACACTTTGTAGGACTTTAAAGTGGAATTTTTCTATCTCTTCCTATTGGATTTTGTTGAAAATGTATACACATACTGATGATTTATATGTTTAAAAATATTGTGATTGCTGAATTTATTAATTATTCAATTAAAGTTCTCAAGAAAACTATCACATTATCTTCATGAAAGTGATAATTTTGTTTCCTCTGTTTATAATCATTTCTTCACTCTGTTTTTCCTTTCAAATTACTAAGGCAAGCATTTTAAGCATTATATCAACTTAGAGTGTTGATAATGGATATCCTTGCATTATCTGGGATCCTCGGATTTATCAAACACTGGACTGCTGAGATCATGTACCCCTAGTCTATTCCACTGATCCACTCTTCTATTTCTTAGCCAGTACCAGATTGATGATTAGTGCTTCATAGTACAGTTAAGATCTGGGACTGCTAGACCACCATCTTTCACATATGTTTTTTTTTCTTTTGTTCCCTTCATAGTCTTAACTTTTTGTTTTTCCAAATGACTTTTATTATTTCTGTAGCTCTATAAAATAGTATTTTGGTAGTTTGTTTGGTATGACATTGAATAAGTAAGTTAATTTAGGGAGGATCATCATTTTTATTATTAGTTCAGCCTAACCATTAGCAATTAATGCTTTTTCTAATTCTATAGATCTACTTTTATTTCTGTGATAAGTGTTTTGTAATTGGGTTAATATAATTCCTATATTTGTCTTGATAAATAGATTCCCAAATATTTTATATTGTGTAGAGTGATTTTTTTTTAATATATTTTATTTGATCATTTCCAAGCATTATTCGTTAAAGACATAGATCATTTTCTTTTCCTCCCCCCACCCCCCATAGCCGACGCGTAAGTCCACTGGGCATTAGATGTTTTCTTGATTTGAACCCATTGCTTTGTTGTTAGTATTTGCATTAGAGTGATCATTTAAAGTCTATCCTCTGTCATGTCCCCTCAACCTCTGTATTCAGGCAGTTGCTTTTTCTCGGTGTTTCCACTCCCATAGTTTATCCTTTGCTTATGAATGGTGTTTTTTTTTTCTCCTGGATCCCTGAAAGTTGTTCAGGGACATTACACCGCCCCTAATGTAGAAGTCCATTACGTTCGATTATACCACAGTGTATTAGTCTCTGTGTACAATGTTCTCCTGGTTCTGCTCCTCTCGCTCTGCATCACTTCCTGGAGGTTGTTCCAGTCTCCATGGAACTTCTCCACTTTATTATTCCTTTGAGCACAATAGTATTCCATCACCAACATATACCACAGTTTGTTCAGCCATTCCCCAATTGATGGGCATCCCCTCGTTTTCCAGTTTTGGGCCACCACAAAGAGCGCAGCTATGAATATTTTTGTACAAGTCTTTGTGTCCATTATCTCTTTGGGGTACAGACCCAGCAGTGCTATGGCTGGGTCAAAGGGTAGATATTCTTTTGTCGCCCTTTGGGCATAGTTCCAAATTGCCCTCCAGAATGGTTGGATCAGTTCACAGCTCCACCAGCAATGAATTAATGTCCCTACTTTGCCACATCCCCTCCAGCATTCATTACTTTCCTTTGCTGTTATGTTAGCCAATCTGCTAGGTGTGAGGTGATACCTCAGAGTTGTTTTGATTTGCATCTCTCTGATTATAAGAGATGTAGAACACTTCTTCATGTGCTTGTTAATAGTTTTGATTTCTTTATCTGAGAACTGCCTATCCATTTCCCTTGCCCATTTATCAATTGGAGAATGGCTTGATTTTTTGTACAATTGATTTAGCTCATTATAAATATGAGTAATTAAACCTTTGTCAGAGGTTTCTATGAAGATTTTTTCCCAATTTGTTGTTTTCCTTCTGATTTTAGTTATATTGGTTTTGTTTGTACAAAAGCTTTTTAGTTTGATGTAGTCAAAATTATTTATTTTACATTTTGTGATTCTTTCTATATCTTGCTTGGTTTTAAAGCCTTTCCCCTCCCAAAGGTCTGACATGTATACTATTCTGTGTTTACCCAATTTACTTATGGTTTCCTTCTTTATGTTTAAGTCACTCACCCATTTTGAATTTATCTTGGTGTAGGGTGTGAGGTGTTGATCTATTCCTAGTCTCTCCCACACTGTCTTCCAATTTTCCCAGCAGTTTTTATCGAATAGTGGATTTTTGTCCCAAAAGCTGGGATCTTTGGGTTTATCGTATACTGTCTTGCTGAGGTCGTTTTCCCCCAGTCTATTCCACTGATCTTCCTTTCTGTTTCTTAGCCAGTACCAAATTGTTTTGATGACTGCTGCTTTGTAATATAGTTTGAGGTCAGGGACTGCAAGGCCCCCATCATATGTGTTTTTTTTCATTATTTCCCTGGATATCCTTGATCTTTTGTTCTTCCAAATGAACTTTGTTATGGTTTTTTCTAAATCAGTGAAGAAGTATTTTGGTAGTTCAATGGGTATGGCACTAAATAGATAAATAAGTTTGGGTAGGATGGTCATTTTTATTATATTGGCTCGTCCTATCCATGAGCAGTTAATGTTTTTCCAATTGTTCAAGTCTAGTTTTAGTTGTGTGGCGAGTGTTTTGTAGTTGTGTTCATATAGTTCCTGTGTTTGTCTTGGGAGATAGATTCCTAGGTATTTTATTTTGTCTAAGGTGATTTTGAATGGGATTTCTCTTTCTAGTTCTTGCTGCTGAGCTGTGTTGGAGATATATAGAAAAGCTGATGATTTATGTGGGTTTATTTTGTATCCTGCAACTTTGCTAAAGTTGTTGATTATTTCAATTAGCTTTTTGGTTGAATCTCTAGGATTCTTTAAGTAGACCATCATGTCATCCGCAAAGAGTGATAACTTGGTCTCCTCCTTGCCTATTCTGATGCCTTCAATTTCTTTATCTTCTCTAATTGCTACTGCTAGTGTTTCTAGTACAATGTCAAATAGTAGAGGTGATAATGGGCATCCTTGTTTCACTCCTGATCTTATTGGGAATGCATCTAGTTTATCCCCATTGCAGATGATATTAGCTGTTGGTTTTAGATATATACTGTTTATTATTTTTAGGAATGACCCTTCTATTCCTATGCTTTCTAGTGTTTTTAATAGGAATGGGTGTTGTATTTTATCAAAGGCTTTTTCTGCATCTATTGAGATAATCATGTGGTTCTTGCTAGTTTGCTTGTTGATGTGGTCAATTATGTGGATGGTTTTCCTAATGTTGAACCAGCCCTGCATCCCTGGTATGAATCCTACTTGATCATGGTGAATGATCCTTCTGATCACTTGCTGGAGTCTTTTTGCTAGTATCCTATTTAAAATTTTTGCATCTATATTCATTAGGGAGATTGGTCTATAGTTTTCTTTCTCTGTTTTTGACCTGCCTGGTTTTGGAATCAGTACCATGTTTGTGTCGTAAAAGGAGTTTGGTAGAACTCCCTCTTTGCTTATTATGTCAAATAGTTTGTATAGTATTGGGGTTAACTGTTCTCTGAATGTTTGATAGAATTCACAGGTGAATCCATCAGGCCCTGGGGATTTTTTCTTAGGAAGTTCTTTGATGGCTTGATGGATTTCAATTTCTGATATGGGATTATTTAAGAATTCTATTTCCTCTTCTGTTAGTCTAGGCAGTTTGTATTTTTGTATATATTCATCCATTTCTCCTAAATTGGTGTATTTATTGCCATATAATTGGGCAAAGTAATTTCTAATGATTGCCTTAATTTCCTCCTCATTGGAGGTACTGTCCCCCTTTTCATCTTTAATGCTGTGAATTTGCTTTTCTTCCTTCCTTTTTTTAATTAGATTGACCAGTACTTTGTCTATTTTGTTTGTTTTTTCAAAGTACCAGCTTCTTGTCTTATTTATTAAATCAATAGTTCTATCACTTTCGATTTTATTAATTTCTCCCTTAATTTTTAGGATTTCTAATTTGGTTTTCTGCTGGGGGTTTTTAATTTGATCGCTTTCGAGTTTTTTCAATTGCATTTCCAATTGATTGATCTCTGCTCTCCCTTGTTTGTTAATATGAGCTTTCAGGGATATGAATTTGCCTCTGATTACCGCTTTGGCTGCATCCCAAAAGGTTTGAAAGGATGTTTCGCCATTGTCATTTTCCTTGATGAAATTATTAATTGTTTCTATGATTTCTTCTTTAGCTAAACGGTTTTGGAGTATCATATTGTTTAATTTCCAATTGGTTTTAGATTTGGTTTTCCATGTACCATTACTAATCATTATTTTTATTGCCTTGTGATCTGAGAAGGCTGCATTCATTATTTCTGCTTTTTTGCATTTGTGTGCTATGTTTCTGTGACCTAATGTATGGTCAATTTTTGTGAATGTGCCATGTGGTGCTGAGAAGAAGGTGTATTCCTTTTTATCCCTATTTATTTTTCTCCATATGTCTATTAATTCTAATTTTTCTAAGATTTCATTCACTTCTTTTACCTCTTTCTTATTTATTTTTTGATTTGATTTATCTAAATTTGATAATGGTTGGTTTAAGTCTCCCACTAGTATGGTTTTATTGTCTATTTCTTCCTTCAATTCTCCTAGTTTCTCCATTAGAAATTTGGGTGCTATATTATTTGGTGCATACATGTTGATTAATGATATTTCCTCATTGTCTATAGTCCCTTTTAACAAAATATAATTACCTTCCCTATCCCTTTTGATCAGGTCTATTTTTGCATTGGCTTTATCAGATATCATGATTACCACTCCTGCCTTCTTTCTATCAGTTGAGGCCCAGTAGGTCTTACTCCATCCTTTAATTCTGACCTTGTGGGTGTCAACCCGCCTCATGTGTGTTTCTTGAAGACAACATATGGTAGGGTTTTGGATTCTAATCCATTCAGCTATTCGTCTACGTTTTATGGGTGAGTTCATCCCATTCACGTTCAAAGTTATGATTGTCATTTGTGGACTCCCTGGCATTTTGATTGCCTTCCCTAATTCTAACCTTTTCTTCTTCGGCTCTACCTTTTAGTCCAGTGATTTACTTTGAATCAGTCCCCCTTGTCCCCTCCCTTGATGTTTCCCTTTTTATTCCCTCCCTTTTTGTTCCCTCCCCCTCCCCCCTCTCTTTCCCTCCCTTTTTGTTCTCCCTCTCCCTCTCCCCCCCTTGGTTTTCCCTTCTCCTTACCCTTGTTGGGTAAGATAGAATTCAAGATCCCAATGGATCTGGATGTTTTTCCCTCTCAGAGTTGATTTCCCTGAGATTGAGGTTTAAGTAAACCCCCTCCCCCCTCTCCTTCTTATAGGAGTTTTCTTCCCCTCCCCTTCCCCTGTGAATCTTTGTGTGAGAACCATTATTCTATTTGGTCTTTCTTTACCCCCTATTTATACATTACATTTTCCCCACATATTAGTATACATAGGTTGATATAAATGTAGTCCTTATAGAAGAGAGTTTGAGTAAAAGAAGATAACATTTTCCCCCTTTCGTTAATATTTACCTTTTCAGGTATTCCTTGCTCTTTGATTTTCGGTATCAAACTTTCCACAGAGCTCTGGTCTTTTCTTTGCAAAAAGTTGGAAGTCTTCTATTTTGTTGAATGCCCATACTTTCCCTTGGAAGTATATAGTCAGTTTTGCTGGGTAGCTGATTCTTGGTTGGAGACCCAGCTCTCTTGCCTTTCTGAAGATCATGTTCCATGCCTTACGATCATTCAGCGTAGAACTTGCAAGGTCTTGTGTGACCCTGATTGGCATTCCTTTATATCTAAATTGTCTTTTTCTGGCTTCCTGTAGGATTTTTTCTTTTGTTTGATAGCTTTGGAATTTGGCAATTACATTCCTGGGAGTTGTCTTTTGGGGGTTTAGTGTAGAAGGTGTTCTGTGAGCTCTGTCAGTGGCTGTATTGCCCCCTTGTTCTAGAATCTCTGGGCAATTTTCTTTGATTATATCTTGTATCACCATGTCCAGTTTGGTGTTTATTTCTGGCTTTTCTGGGAGTCCAATTATTCTTAAATTTTCTCTTCTCCCCCTGTTTTCCAGATCTATCACCTTGTCGGTGAGATATTTTATGTTCTCTTCTAATTTCTTGGTGTTTTGGCTTTGCTTTATTAGTTCTTGCTTTAAAGCCTGGTTTTCTTTTACAGTTTGGTCAAACTGGTTTTGTAGATGCGTGAATTTCTTTTGCATCATTTCCCACTTTTCCTCCCAGAGGGCTTCCATCTTTTTGGTCCTTTCTGATTCAAATTCTTCATGGGTTTGTGGAGAGTTTCTATTTCCTTTGGAAGATTTTGGAGAATTTTCTTGTATATCTTCTTCTATCTGCTCTGTATTTTGTATTTTGGCTCCATAGAATGTGTCCAGAGTCGCCCCTTTCTTCTTATTTTTCTTGGTATTTTGGGGCTTCTGTGCTTCTGTGGAGTTTGTCATCTCTGAACGTGGAGGATTGGCTTTTCTTGTCTTTGTCTGGTGATCAGAGGCTTTAGTCCTGGGCAGATGGTTCTATGACTTTCCCTGGGTTAAACTGAATATGCCTCACTGGAACTGGAATGGAAGGGTCGGACCACGAGGCCACACTCTCCCCCTGGCTCGATTTCCGGAAGTTGCCTTCAGAATCCCTGGCCTGTGAGGCTGTTTCCTCGGCCTGCGGGGGGATGGGCTGCCGCTTCCCCAAGCTCCGAGAGCACAGACTTTCACTGAGACTTGGATAGCAGGATCCAGCCCGTGAGGCTGTCTTGCCCGCCCTGAGGGTTGCTGTTGTTTTGACCAGCTCTTTGCAGCGGAGGCCCCAGGCAGTAACTTTCACCCGGACCGACCGGCTCTTTGACCAACCGGCTCTTTGCAGCGGAAGCCCCAGGCAGTAACTTTCACCCGGACTGGGACTTGGGTAGAAGACCCTGAGGGTTGTTGTTCCTCAGACCCTGCTCTCTGAGCCCGGCGGGGCTGCGGCTTCCGGGAGCCTTGGACTCTGCGCTCCTACCCCTGAGGTCCGAGGGATCTCGGGTTCTGGCTTTTAAGGGGAGCCGTACCTTTTGAACCGGGTCCAGGTCCAGGAGGAGGGTTCCCAGGGTCTGTGCTGTTGATCGTTTTGAATTTCGGCGCCTTAGGAGCTTCTAGTTTGAGATCGGTCGGGAAGGGTTTTCCGGAGATCTGAACTTCAGCTTTCTCTAAGCCGCCATCTTAACCGGAAGTCCTGTAGAGTGATTTTTAATTTAATTTCTCTTTCTAACTCTTGCTGCTGAGTTTTGTTGGAAATATATAGAAATACTGATGATTTATGTTGGTTTATTTTGTATCCTGCAACTTTGCTAAATTATTATTTCAACTAATTTTTAGTTGATTTTCTAGGATTCTCTAAGTATACCATCATATCATCCACAACGAGTGATAGTTTAGTTTCCTTACTGCCTACTTTAATTCCTTCAATTTATTTTTCTTCTCCAATTGCTAAAGCTACCATTTCTCATACAATATTAAATAACACTGGTGATAATGGGCACTCTTGCTTAACTCCTGATCCTAATTGAAAGGCTTCTAATATTCCCATTGCAGATGATGCTTTAAAAAAATTATCTTTGTTTTATTCCAATACAAAATTTACTCATAAGTTTTCCAAAGTTCCATGATTCATGTTGTATCCCTCACCTATTCACTTCCCCATCTTGGAGTTAACAAGCAATTCTACTGGGTTATTGTGTATTATCACTCAAAACATATTTCCATATTATTTATATTTCTAAGAGAATAATCTTATAAAACTAAAACCCCAAATCATATGTCCAAATGAACAAGTGATAAATCATATATTTTCCAGATGTTATTCTCTGATGGTCTTAAATAAATACTACTTATTATTTTAAGGAAAGGCCCTTTTATTCCTAGGTTTTTGTAGTGTTTTCAATAGAGATGGGTGTTGTATTTTGTCAAAGGCTTTTTTCTGCATATATTGGGATAATCATTTGATTTGTTATTTTGATTATTGAGATTGTCAATTTTGCTGATGGTTTTCCTAATATTAAACTAGCCTTGCATTCCTGGTATAAATCCCACATGGTCATAGTGAATAATCCTTGTGATATATTGCAGTAGTCTCTTTGCTGGTGTTTTATTTAAAATTTTTTCATCAATGTTCATTGAAGAAATTGTTCTATAATTTTCTTTCTGTTTTTGGTCTTCCTGGCTTAGGTATCAGAATCATATTTGTATCATAAAAAAGAATTTGGTAGGATTCTTTCTTTGCTTATTTTGCCTATTAGTTTGTATAATATTGGGACCAATTGTTCTATAAATGTTTGATAGACTTCATTTGTAAATCTATCTGGCCCCGGAGATTTTTTTCTTAAGGAATTCATTGATGGTTTTTTCAATTTCTTTTTCTGAGATGGGATTATTTAAGTATTCTATTTTCTCTTCTGTTAATCCAGGCAATTTATATTTTTTGTAAATTTTCATCAATTTCACCTCAATTATCAGATTTATTGTCATATAATTCAGTGGAATAGCTCCTTTAATTGCTTTAATTTCCTCTTCATTCGAAGTGAAATCATACTTTTCTTTTTTGATACCAGTAATTTTATTCTCTCCTTTTTCAATAAATATGCTATCTATTTTATTTTTTATAGAAGCAGGTCCTGGTCTTATTAGTTCAGTAGTTATTTTACTTTCAATTTTATTAATTTCTCCTTTGATTTTTAGGATTTCCAATTTAATCTTTAACTGGGGATTTTAATTTATTCTTTTCCTAGTTTTTTCTTTTTCTCTATTTTTTTGGATATAATTATTCAGGGATATAAAATTTCTCCCAAGTACTGCTTTGGCTGATGAATATTCCTGTTCCTTTTACTGTTTCAGACCTGCTCCTGCAAGATCTAAGACTCCCTTTGTTCCTAATACATAGCCACAGGCTTTGATTAAATTCTTGGGTTTTGCAAGACTCCATACAGTGATTTTCTGGATAGATATTGTCTTTAATTTCCTTAGATTTTGATGACCTGGGAACTCTGTATTTTGTCCTTGGATTTTTTAATCTTTATTTGTATAGTGCTCTTTGGAGATTTTTGGAATTGAATCAGTAGATGATCCAATGTCCCCTTTAGGTCTATATTCTAAAATCCTATGCTTTTGATGTGGGTAGTGATCTCTCTTATAAGTCCCTCAGAATTGTCCTGGATCATTGCATTGCTACTAGTAGAGAAGTCCATTACATTTAATTGTACCACAGTGTATCAGTCTCTACAATATTCTCCTGGTTCTGCTCCCTTCACTCTGCATCAATTCCTGGAGGTCATTCCAGTACACATGGAATTCCTACAGTTCATTATTCCTTTTAGCACAATAGTATTCCATCATCAGCAGATACCACAATTTGTTCAGAAATTCCCCAGTTGAAGGGCATTTCCTAATTTTCCATTTTTTTTTTTGCTACCACAAAGAACTCAGCTATGAATAATTCTTGTACAAGTCTTTTTCCTTATTATCTCTTTGGGGTACAACCCAGCAGTGCTATGGCTGGATCAAAGGGCAGACAGTCTTTCAGAGCCCTTTGGGCATAGTTCCAAATTGCCAGAATGGTTGGATCAATTTACAACTCTACCAGCAATGCATTAATGTCCCAATTTTGCCACATCCCCTCCAACATTTATTACTTTTCTTTACTGTCATATTGGCTAATCTTCTAGGTATGAGGTGGTACCCCAGAGTTGTTTTGGTTTGAATCTCTCTGACTACAAGAGATTTAGAACACTTTTTCATGCACTTATTCATAGTTTTGATTTCTTTATCTGAAAATTGCCTTTTCATGTCCCTTGTCCATTTATCAGTGGGGGAATGGCTTGATTTTTTCTACTATTGATTTAGCTCCTTATAAATTTGAGGAATTAGACCCTTGTCAGATTTTTTAAAATAAAGATTTTTCTCAATTTGTTTCTCCCCTTCTGATTTTGGTTGCATTGGTTTTGTTTGTACAAAACTTTTTAAATTTAATGTAATCAAATTATTGTTTACATTTTTTGATATTCTCTATCTCTTGCTTGGTCTTAAAAATCTTTCCTTTCCCATAGATATGTTCACCTAATTTACTTAAGGTTTCCTTCTTTATGTTTAAGTCATTCACACATTCTGAATTTATTTTGGTGCAGGGTGTGAGATGTTGATCTAAACCTAATCTCTCCCATACTGTTTTCCAATTTCCCCAGCAGTTTTTTGTCAAATAGTAGGTTTCTGCCCCCAAAGCTTGCATCTATGGGTTTATTGTATACTCTCCTGCTGGGGTCATTTACCCCAGGTTTATTCCATTGATCCTCCCTTCTGTCTCTTACTGGAGGATTAATTTTTAAAAGAACTAATACATAGGGATGAAGAATCAAAGAATACAATGAAAATAACAAAGTAAGGACATCCATTTTTTTTCCAAATCTAGACAATTTTAAGGATCAGTCCTTTCACCAAACCCAAACTTTTATCTTCTGGTTCTTCAATCCCTTTCCTGTACTAAATACTCTTACCCATGCAAACACACTAAACTGACATTCACACACACACACACACACACACACACACACACACACACACACACACTTATTATTTAAAGCATATCAGAACATTGTTTTAATTTATAAATGTTTTAATAAGTAGTCTACCTGGGAAGGGAGGAAGCAACATAAAGGTAAATTTAGATAATAATCAAATTTTTTTAAAAATTACCTTACTAAAAAATAATAAATTGACACTCATCTCTATAGCATTCATTTGTTTGACTTCCTTCAGTATAGTGCCACAACTGTTTGAGACTTAGGAAATTGTTTACTTTAGAAGGGAGGAAGAAAACCTGGACAAAGATAAATTTAATGCACGAATAATTGTATACTAGGAAAATGTTTCAGTTGGAGGTTTAAGCTTTATTCAATTCAACAAACATTTATTAAATGATTTCTCTCTGTAAGAATATATGATACTTAGGTGAAAAGACATTTTATAGCTGATTGGGAATTAAAGTTTTCTGTATAGGGGAAAGATGGGCCTAGAGTTATGTAAAGAGATATTCTAGTGGGAATGTGTTGCACACTAGCCCTGACTCAGGATTGTCTTTTTGTAGTTTAGCTTTGCCACTGGAATAAAATTAAACACTTATACAAGATCTTACTGTTGCCAAAATATTTACTTAGCTATATCAAAGGAAGACTTTTCAAGAGAGATATTCATTGAAGACACTGTGTTGATTCTAATATTTGCTCCACTGTATCTATATTGCATGTGGTTGTCAGATTATACATCAAGGTCCAACTGGATCATTTCCCAGTTTTCTTTTAACTCCAGTAAACATGAAGTTTCATCAACACGATCTGGCCTTAATCCTCTGATTCACTTAAATCTGGAGGTTAATTTCAGTATCTTTAATGGAAAAATTAGAACAAACTTAAGTTGGGGGGCACATGTGTGAGAATATATATAATTGGGGCAAGGAATATACTAGCTTGGAGATAGGGAGACAAGTTAGGAAATTACTGCAACATTCCAAGTGAGAGGTATTCTTTTGAATTTTTTTAATTACTTGCCATTATATTATGAAGTTTTAGCTCACTTACAAATGAGTCTACTGAATTCAGTAGGAAAAAAAAAACAAAAGAAAAAATCTCTGTACTTGTGAGGCATTGGTTAATTCAAACCCTGCCTGAAGCATACCACAAAGTAATAATGATGACAACATCCAGTCCAATAATATAAAATCAATGGCAGAAATTGAACTTCTATCTAAAGCAAATCTACAATGTCATTTGGTTGATTATTAATTAAATTGACACTTGCCAAACTAAATCCAAACAGACTTTCATTGCATGGAAAATAGAAGTCTTTCTTTTGCTTTATCAAATAATTAATATATGATACTATTAAACAATGAACTCCATCAGAAAATTTTTAAACACAACTATTTGACATTTTTAAAGTAAAGACAAATCGAATCATCTGTATAAATTCCATGAATAAAGCTTTCACAAATGGTCTTTTAACTCCTATTGATCATGACCTTGGCATTCAAAGTCTAATTATAATAAAAACTGCCCTGTGTCTCTAGTGTACTAGAAAATCTTTACCTGAAATTAATCAGTACTTCAAACACACCACTCTTAATTACGATGTGGTTATTGAAATGACATACAATTTAAAAATAGATGTATACTGTCCTCATTATAAATACTATATTCTTGTTAATCACAACAGGAACATGATATGAAATGCATGGCATCTTTTATGTTATGATTTACTTTAGTATTGCAGATAAAATAGCACACTATCCATTCTTTTTTTCAATCAGGCATTTCATATAAATGCCAAACTGTTGTCACAAGCTTAACTCCACTATATATCATCAATAAATAATATTGCTCTTTTCTAGTTCTTGGACCTGTCTGGTTATTATATATATATATATATATATATATATATATAACTTAATTACTAATTTAAGATGTATACTTGATGTTTTTTTTAAAACCTGATTTCTCTACAATAGGAACAGATAGATAATAGATCTTTGTTCCATTGTTTCAGTTGTATTTGACTCTCTATGACTCCATTTGAGTTTTCTTGGCAAAGATAGTGGAGCAATTTTCCACTTCCTTCTCCATTTCACTTTACAGATTAATAAACTGAGCCAAACAATTTACCCAGGGCTACACAGCTAGTAAGTGTCTGAGGACACTTGGCCTCTTGACCCAGCAGTCTCTCCACTGGGCCACCTTGCTATCTTCTTGACCCATTTGGAGTTTTCTTGGCAAAGATACGGGAGTGGTTTATAATTTCCTTCTTCAGTTTAGATAATAGATTATCATCATTATGTATGAATACCTCAAGTTCATGTTTGTGAAGGGGAATAAACAATCTTCCTTTCTTTTCCAAGATTCTATTCTACCTTCCAGGAACTGAACTGAATATTTGTAACTTCATCATCATAGGGTGTGGGTACTATTAAATGAAGTACAGTACTGGAATTGTCGGGTATTTACAAACTCCTAGAATTAGAAAGCATCTCAAAAATAATCTATTCATATATGTCCAAGTAAGTTTAATCTCAGACTAAAAATGTGTACATGGGGACAAAAGTTATTAGCAAATATTTTTATAGTAGGCTCATTGAACTGTTCAGTTGGAAGTGTCTTTAGAAATCATCCTTCCTTGGGATGGCTAAGTGGCAAAGTGGACAGAGCACCAGGCACAATCAGGAGAACCTGGATTCAAATGTGACCATAGACACTTCTTAGTTATCAGTGGGTGAGTCACTTAATGCTATTTTCCTAGCCTTTGGCTTACTGTCCTAGAGTTGTTACTAAGAGAGAAAGTAAAGCTTTAAAAAATAAATCATCTAGCCCAACTCCATTTTAAAAAATAAGATAACTGAGTCACAGATAAATTAAACTATTTGGATTTTAACTCTTTACAACCTGCCCTAAAACTTTTTCTAGCCTCACTATACATAACTCTGTGATCCACCTAAACTTCCCTTCTTTCCATTCCTCACTCTCCCATCTCCTTGTCTTTGCACTGGCCATATACCATGTCTAGAATTTATTCCTTCCTCATGTCTACCTCCCTTCTTTCAAAACATAGATAAAAATACCTTCCATATCGTATCTCCTGACCTTTAAACTCTTAGAGTCCTTCTTCCTTACCCATATTATTATCGGCTACTTGGTAATATCTTTTTTACAAGAGATAGTGTGATAAAGTATGTAGGGAGCTAGCCTTGGCATCAGAAAGATGTAGGCTAAATTTGTTCCTCAGAGATATACTCTTTGTGCGAGCATCAGTAAATCACTTATTCTCTCATTGCCTAAAACAAATTGGTAAAGTGAAAAATTGCAGAGATGGTAAATTGGAAGAGGGATTTTCCTTATCCAGTTGTTCTCTATGTCAAGATAAGTCACAGTTCTGATCCCTATCATCCTTATTTTGTTGTACATACTTAGCTTAGTGTTTGTTATCTCCCTATGAGAAAATAAGGTCCTTTGTAGGAGGGATCATTTAATTATATGCATTTATACCTTCAGTTTTATCATAGTGTCTGGCACATATTAGATATTTGCTTTTGATTAATTAATTTTTAACTCATTTGGAAGAAAACTAAGAACATTAGGGGTTAAATTGTGTATAGTGCTTGGAATTGAATAGGTGGTTGGCAGGCAGAGGGTTAAATGACTATTTATGTTCATGATTTGTCTACCATAATTTTGAAGTTAGCTCCCATCCGTATCATCTTATTGTTTCCTACTTCCTGAGTACTTGGTCATTCAAATATGTGATATCAGGGACCACCATTCTCATTTATACTTTCATATTTTAGGCAGAACTGGAAATATTCTCAATAAGGAATTCTACTTAATTCAATTCAATAACCATGCATTAAATTCCCAATGTATACAAGGCAGTGTTCTGGGCTGAGGACACAAAGACAGATATAATACAGTTCCTGTTTTCATGGTGCTTATAATCTAGAGGGAGAAAGGACAAGTATATAAATAACTAGGATCAATAAGAAAAATGAAAAGCAGAAACCCAGAGAACTTATTTTGAGAGTAACGGCAAATTACTTACACCTTTCGTTGGAAGGGGATAGTGACAAGTTCTTGGAAGAGGAAGGAAATGATATATGAATTGGATCTTAAAGAAAAGAAAGGGCTTCTTTCAGAAATTGATAGGAAACATATTCAAGACATGGAGTATCCATAAATGGGACAAGGCAAGATGAGTATCTGGGGAAGGGTGAGCACCACAACATCCTATTTAATATATTCCAGTTCTTTTTCGTACCTTAGAGTTAGAAAAATGATTACTTAACTGAGTTGAGACAGAGGATGTAAGTCTTCTGCCACATTGTTTTGTATTGCTAAAGAAATTTTAAAAGATAGATTCTTCTCTAAAGTTTGTCTCCATTTTCTAAGATTTCTACATATGGATCTTGAGTCTCCAAAGCCCTAGGAATCCAATTTTTATTGAGGGGTTTATTTTCTTCAATTGGGTTATAATTCATTCTGAACCACTACTCACTTAAAAAAAAAGTTTTTACCATGGGCATAGTTTGGAAGTTGTTGCTATATTGTGGAGCTCTGAGTCACTGAATACAGATTCAAAACACATTAGTCCCATAGGAAAGAAAAATCGTTACGCCAAACATGTGGTCTTCTATGCAGGCTTCAAATGCAGTAGTTCCTGTATTTTTTCAAAATGTGGCTTTTTTTGTAGTAACTATCACTGTCTAGAATAATATTCCAAACTAAAATTTAAGAGAGGATATCAAGGTCTGCTAGCCAAAACTGCATACCATAAATTAGATAACTGAGACTTAAGGAGAATAAGTAATCTGCCTAAAGTCAAAAGGGTGCTAATAGTAAGTAATAGGACTAGGTTCTCTGCCACAAAATCCAGATTCTTTCCACATAGCCATAACTTCAATATAACACTAATACATACTCATTTTTAAAAATTATGGGACTTCGGAATTAATTCCATGTATGATACAATTTTATTTAATTAAAAATTTTTTCCCAGTTTACATGATGCATTTTTTCCCTCCCCTCTTCTCTCCTCCCTCCCAGAGCTGACAAGCAATTCTACTGGGTGGTACAAATGTTATTACTTGATACCTATTTCCATAATATTAATTTTTTGCTATATAGTGATCTCCCATTTTTCTTTAAAATATATTTTATTATTTCATTAAATATTTCCCAATTATTAATTTTTTTAGAATTTAGTTTTTTTTTAAGTTTTAAATTTTAAAATCTCTTCCTCAATCCCTCATAGCTCCTACCTCATGGCAAAGCAAGCAATATAATATGATTTATACACATGAAGTCATGCAAAACACATTTCCAAATTAGCCATGTTGAAAAAGAAATCACACAACACCTTGACAATCTTACCAACCACTCAACATAGCCCAAGCAAATTAAGAATGTATACAACTCAGGCTATGATATGCTGTTGGAGAGATAACATATAAATCCATTCTACCAGTATGTTTATACATCCAGTAATCTATCAATCAACAAACATTCATTAAGTACTACAGTGTGTTAGATTTTGTGCTAAGATGTGAATTCCAAGACAACAAATAGTAGGCCTATATATACAGATTATATGTGCATTTATAAATATACAGAATATTTGTGTATATGTAGAGATATACACATCATGCAGAGATATACAAATCATAAATACAAAATCAATGTGAGTTAAATTTAAGCCAGGTAGGGAAGAAGAGTACTGGAATTTAAATCAAGAAAGGCTTGATGAAAAAGGTGGTATTGGAATTACTTCTCTCCTCTTTCTAACGTCTCTATTTCTGTAGAGGACACTGCTATCCTTCCAAACATCCACTTTTCACAATTTTGGAACCATCTTTGACACCTCATCAATATATAATCAATTTTTAAGTACTGTCAATTTTGTCTCCTCAGCATCTTTCACATCCAGTATCTTTTCTGCATCCATACCACTATTACGTCTATACTTGATCTTAGTCAAGGGGGGGAGGGGGGAAGGATAAGTGATCCAATTAATGCTTCAAAGACCTTTTTTTATGTATAATTGAAAGTCACCAGCTGGTCTCTCTTAACAACTGATGTACAGGTCTTATCATGGCACTCCTTCTGTGGAACTCTATCGCTTCTAAGAGAAAGTTAAATTTTTTAAAAATTGTTTATCATTGGAACTCCACTTCTTTTCAAGATATTAGACAGTATTCTTCTATAAATCATAATCCATAGTCAAGCCAAAGTAGATTAATTGATGTTAATCATACATTCGTTTTCAGTTTCTTTTTCAAGTTTTTTTTTTTGCACAGGTTGTCTCTAATGCTTGAAATAAATTCCTTCTTTCCTGACCTCAAGTTCTTAGAATAATAAAGCTCCCTCAAAGCTCAACCTAGTGATGCCTTTTACATAAAACTTTGCTGATGAGCTGCTAGTCACTGACCATCTGTCAAATATTTTTTCACCTACTTTGTGTACATTTTGTATTCATTTATGTGTACAAATTGTTCTTTCAAATAGAAGTTAAGGGAATCTTTTGTGCTTGTACTTGTATCACTAATGATTAGTTCTTTGCCTGACACAATGTAGGAATTTAGCTAATTCTAATTGATTGCTAGGCAACTGGAGCCCATCCAGAAGAGATCCTTCAAAATGGTGAAAGGCAATGAGTGATAGAAAGATTATCTTTTTTAACTGAGGTTGGCTAGTCCAGAGAATAGAAGACTTGGAGTAGGTGGTTAGGCTTTAAAATTACATTTAAGAATTTGCAGAGTTGTCATGGGGAAAAGGGACAAGACCTAAGGTACTGAGAGTTTGGCTGTAGTCCACAAAATAAGGTGAATATTCCAGTAAAACAAATATTTTTTTTTTATTTCTCAGCTCATATAAAAATTATATTTGTACTATGTGCAAGCCTTTTGTTTGCAAAACTTAGATATCAATTCAAAAATACTTTATTCTTAAAAATTGTTAACCATTATCTAAATTTTCAGCACACTATAATTTTTCTGCTCATGGAGATTCTTGCCTCAGTGGTAGTGGCTACGGACTGATTAGGGTGTTTTTTTCTAAAAGCTGGGATAACTGTGGCAATTTCTTAAAATAAGACAAAAATGAAGTTTGCACATCCACTGACTCTTCCTTTTACTTGAACAATTAGAAGCCATTTTAGGGTTATTAGTTGGCCCAATTTCAGTAATGTTAATTTTCTCGTAGTAGGGAGGCCAGAGAAGAGGAAGAAGGATAGTGAAAGGTTGATCAGTGGAATAGTCAAAACACAACATTCATTGTTTGTTTGCCATCTTATATGGACACAATTAGAGGAGCTCCAAAAAAATAATAATGGCAACATCCAAGATCACTTCTCACCAAACAATATAACATATATAATAATAATTTAATAGTTTGAAATACTGTGGAAATCATAAAAATATGATACAGATGTATGATGTGAGGACATGCTATTGGAAAATAGTGCTGATTGACTTATTTAAGGCAGAGGTTGCCACAAACCTTCAACTTGTAAAAAAATAATATCTGTGAAGTTCAATAAAGTGAAGTGCAATAAAATAAGGAATGCTTGGTTTTGACTGTGATAGAAGGGCTTCAACACTTCCATTAAAAGAGGGGGTTCAGCATGGATTCTCCTCCCACCCTTCCCACATTTTTATAACTCTTCCTTATGTCTCAGATTCAAAGAATTTCTCTGCATTCCTTCATCTGAATCTTTCCACATTCCTTTTGTGTATTGTCTTCTCCCATAAGATCAGGAGTTGATTTGGAAGCCTTAGTACTTAGCAGAATGCCTGGCATATAGTTGGCATTTAATAAACATTGTTGAATTATTTTCTTTATTATTTGGGTCAGGAGAACAGAACCAAAAGAAAATGGGGAAAAATTGCAGAGGCAAATTTAGACTTCATATCAAGAAAAATTTCTTAACTATCAGATGTCCAAATTGATTGTCTTTAAATGATGTTCTCTCTCTCTCTCTCTCTCTCTCTCTCTCTCTCTCTCTCTCTCTCTCTCTCTCTCTCATTTGAAGTCTCAAACAAAAATTGAATAACCAGCCACTTGTCAGGTATATTATAATGAGTATTTTGGTGTGGTTGAACTAGATGGACAATAAGATCCTTTAGTTTTTTTAAAAGAGAAATTCTGCCATTCTTTTAATCTAGATAGGCTTTGATTGCTCAGAAAGGCTAGTGTTTTCATCTATTGTCAAAGGATAATCCTATCTAGGATGGAGGTGGCTCATCATGAGGAAATTGATCAGGTGATAAATTATTTCACAATTAACTCAATATCTCAAGAACACTGCTTGCTAAGATAAAAAGAGAATGCAATATGCATCAATGAAAGGAATATGTGCACTGAAGTAGTCTTCAATATTTTGAAATATCAATATGATTTTGCTCCAAATTGTTCAAGATTTTCCCATTGCCAGAAATATTTTGATGGCCAAAATATTTTGACATGAGGATTTGGAGAAAAAAAATTCTATCTTCAGTATAAGCCCATATTTAGTAAGGAGGTGTGTGTGCATGTGTGTGTGCGTGATTTAAACAATCTTGGGTTTTTTATATTAATAATGCATTTAAAGTCACTTTATAGTAGCAACAAGAAAGGATTTTTGTGACCTTTCAGTCTAAATTATAACAGTTTCATGATAGATGTGTCTTTAATTACAGAGTTCAGATTGAAGGTCACTTAAGTGGAAATAAATTGAAGTCCAATAAGTAAACATATTAACTGCTTACAAGCGTTAGTCAGATTTGACTCCATCCATATTGTTTAAAGATTAAACAGTTAGCTTTTGACACTTAGAGAACAGAGAAGTATGGGTATAATTTCATTGTCCAGTTTTGAAAATAGAATCATCTGATCAGATCACTGTTCACTGATCAATCTCTTCCACCCTTTCTCAGTTGTATTTCAAATTTTTAAACAAGAAATGTTATTTACTCTGTGACAACTCACTACATGAAAGGGTAGTTTTTCTCTCTTATTCATGAACTGTTTGGCATGAAGTAATCATTTTGTCCTCATGGATTATTTTTACATATTTTTTAAAACCATACAAGTAGTTCTCTAAGAATGACAAGAAACAAAAATAGTAGCTTATTTTTGGAAATAGACATAGGATTATAGGATGAGAAAAGAGGATGATCATATACTCATGTGATGGAATAACTGTTATTTAAGGTGTTTTTAGTATGTGACAGTTTTCTTGATCATTGTTACATGCTTAAGCCTGGAATGCTTCAACTTTCTCATTTAAATACCCCTTCCCATCAATCACTTGTGCTTTCCTTCCTGGGTCATTGGGAACATAATAATTCATTGTGTCAGTTGAAGGTGCACTGACCTACTTTCCCTGGTTAATTTCAAGGGTAGGATCAGATGTTCCATTGCTTTTTGTAATTGATCTGACGATAGATCTTTACTAGAGGACCCATGACATGGTCTGAGGCATTCTAGGCATCATTGGCTTCAAGGTCATTATTGAAATGAGAAATCTTCAAATCAATTAGCTAACTTGACTGAATAGTCTGCTCTTGGTGACAGTTCTCTCAGCTTTACTGAAGTAGAGTGGTGTGCTTTTGAATTTCAAATGTAGAATGTGTTATTCTATACAATACAACTCCCTGCAAGGAAGTTCTTCCTTAGCCAACACACACTGAGAAATTTCAATCTCTCTTCAACATCTTTCACTCTTTCTTTCAGAGAGGTAGAAACAAGCACTGGATCCTATCCTCTGAATTAATAAAATATTATACACAAATATATGTTTATATGCAAATATATTCACATATAACATATATGTGAAGATGTTAATGCATAGAATAATTTCAGCTAAGCACTGATTAGTACAAATAATGATTTTCCTGAAGTGGTCAAATATATGTGAATTCACTCTATTTGATCCGATAATTATGTGAAATAAAATAATTAGTTCCAGGCCAATAGAAATGTTTTCTTCTCATTTTCTTCCAGAATATTTCTAATTCTACCATATGGTCCTTTTTATTTTGACACAACCTTTTGGTTGCACAATTAAAATAAGAATTGTTTCTTGTTGACCTTCCTTTTTCCTCTAACTTAAAAAAATATTAAAAAAAGGAAATTATATTTTCTTGAAACTATCTATATTGCTACTTATACAAAGGAGTCATTTCAGGATTATAGGAATTATAGCTGTAGAAGAAAAAGACATTTAAAATGAGTAAATAAGAAATATATAATTAAGAAAAGTTAATGAGAAATCATCAAATTTTAAAAGAATTTCAGGAAAAAAAATGCCTTGGTTAGTCCTATATCTTCTCTTTAGGCTGGTAAATGTCAAAATATCAAAGATTTTTAGTTGTCCTTTCTAATCTTTAAGATATTCATAGATAGGGGGCAGCTGGGTAACTCAGTGGACTGAGAGCCAGGCCTAGAGATGGGAGGTCCTACATTCAAATCTTGGCCTCAGACACTCCCTAGCTGTGTGACCCTGGGCAAGTTACCTTGCCTAGCCCTTACCACTCTTTTGCCTTGGAACCAATATACAGTATTGTGTATTGTCTATCCAAGATGGAAGATAAGAATTAAAAAAAAAGATTTTCATTGATAAAATATTCTTGAACTCACTCACAAGGCTATTTATTCCTTGGTAATTTTGACCACATTTAAAAAAATTATCTATTTAAGATTGTTTCCATTTTATGCAAATTTCTTCTTGTTTTATTCTTTAAAAAAGAGAAAGAATTGTTTAACACACTTCTCATAGGCACTTTTTTTTTTTTTTTTGACTTACTGGTAGTAATCAAGGCATCCATAAACTTTCTTTTAGATTAAACCAAATGAGTTATTTAAACCTGTTTTCATTTTTTTCATTCAATTAATATCATCCCTTTGACCCTTCTAAGAACTCTCTTTAATTTCTTGTTTTTAAAAAGAGAGAACAATTATTTCTTTCCTCCTTCAAATTCATGGATTCCAATTTAAACTCTTACACTCTTTAATGGAAATACTGTGAAAAATTTCCTGAATCAGTACTCTCTATGTCAGATTTTTGTCCTCAGAGGCCTTTATCAGAGAGAACTCTTGGCAATTTCATTACTATTATTCAAATTTATTTATTTTTCCTCCACTTTTTTGTCTGGAACAAAACAAATAATCTTTAAAGATGAAAATATATTATTTGTTTTTTGCATAGTTGAAAGGTATTATTTACCTTCAATTTTAACTTTCTTGATTTGAGGTATATGATTGATTAACTTAAGAATTGGAATAGAGCTGTGTTTAAATGGATTTCAATGAATTAACAAATATTTACATAGTTTTTGGAGAAACCTTTCTGGATTCCCCTTAATGCCAGTGCTTTCTGCCTTTGAAGATGATTTTCTTAGTGGGCCATGAGAGCACAGGGTAAAGATTAAAATTTAGGGGAGACGGGGAGACTGAGGCAGGTAGAAATTAGTTTCTCTCTGCAAGGAGTATTATATTTTTAGAGGTTTTTTGAAGATTAAGGATTAAAGAAAATACAGGATAAGAGACACGTGTCCAGGCCATAGAGAGGCCTAGACACAACCTCACCTACATTATGAAAAAAAGCCATGCCTGCCCCAAAATGGAAGTCCAAGAGACCTCAAAAGCCTTTGAATCAGCATAAATACCTTCTTGATCTCGGCCCAGGTGAGATTACAAGGCATTCTGGGGAAGTGGAACAAAGGCTCGTGGGGATTGTAGTCCTGTATTCGAGTCTATTATTTACAACAGTCATCTGGGAAGAGAGCTTCCAGGATGAGTCTCTCTGTTGTCTTTGTTTTTGCAATCAGACGGCGAAGGTCGAATAGCGAGCCCTCCAGTCAGTATTTGATATAGACCCCCAGGTCTAGATCCATCACAGCATGTCGTAATACCTGGGTGAAAAATAGGTTGAATAGTACCAGAGCAAGGACACAGCCTTGTTTCACCAGATAGGACTTCCCCTGTCATGTTGACATGAAAGAGCTGGATCAATTTGACGAATTTTGCTGGGCAACTGAGCTTGCTGAGTATCACTCACATCACGTCCCTGTTCACTGTGTTGAAAGCCTTCATCAGGTCTATGAAGACAATGTAGAGACTTAGGTTCTGCTCAAGGCATTTTTCCTGCATTTGCCTCACCATGAAGACCATGTTGATGGTGCTGTGATCTGGTCGGAAGCTGCATTGTGATTCAGGCAGGTTCTGCTCTGAAACAGATGACAGGAGTCTGTTGAGTATAACACGGGCGAGGATCTTTCCAGCAGTGGAGAGTAGTGAGATGCCTCTGTAGTTGTCATAGGCTGCTCCTGTGCCTTTGTTCTTATATAGGACTACGATGGAGGCATCTCTGGGTTTTGAGGGCATGTCTTCCTCTTCCCATATGCTGGTCAGCACTATATGGAATGCCTGAAGTGCCTTTCCATTTAAGGCCTTGTACACCTCGGTTGGGATCCCATCTTTACCGTGTGCCTTGCCTGCACTCATTTGTTTAATGGCTTTTTGGACTTCTTCTAATGAAGGAGGGATGTCAAGTTGCTTGATGATGTGGTTTTGGGGGATCTGGTCAAGGGCTCTTTGGTCAACTGAGGAGGGTCGTTTGAAGAGCTGGCTGAAGTCTTCTTTCCACCTGTTGCTAATGCCTTTTTTATCTTTTATAAGAGTGCCACCGTCAGAGGATAGCAAGGGGCCGGTGGCGGATTTTAATGCCCCATAGACAGTCTTGAGGGCACTGAAAAATTGTTTATAGTTTTTTGTGTCAGCAAAGAGCTGGATTTCTTCTGCCTTTTTTTTCCCACCATTGGTCTTGCATTTTCCTGATCTCACCCTTTGCCGTGGCTTGGAGGGACTTGAATCTGTCCTTTTTAGGAACAGAGTTTGGGTTATTTTGCCACTCCATAAAGGTTTTGTTCCTTTTGTTCGGCAGGTCTTCAATAGCAGTGTTGTACTCGTGGAACCAGTCCTGGTGGTTGCATTGTTTGGGGCCTAGGACTGCCTTTGATGTTTCCGTCACCGCACCTCTGAACTGGTTCCATTTCTCGGTTGGGCTTCCAGTGAGTGGTCCCTTGGCAGACAGTTTGTCATCCAGACAGGACTGGAATGTTTTCAGATAAAATGGATCTCTGAGACGACTCACATTGCAAGATGTGTGAACTGTCTGGGCACGTTTTGGATGGCGAGGCACAATGCGCATTTGAAGTGTCGCTCTAACCAATCGGTGGTCTGTCCAGCATTCAACTCCTCTCATGGCTCTGGTGATCTGTACATCCTGGATGTCTCACCGGTGTACAATGATGTAGTCAATGAGATGCCACTGTTTTGATCGTGGATGCATCCACATTGTTTTGTATTTGTTTGCCATTCTGAACACAATGTTCGTGATGGTGAGTTCGAACTCTGAACATTTGCTGAGTAGCATTAGGCCATTGTTGTTCATTTTGCCCACACTGTGTTTGCCGATCTCTCCTTTCCATCTTTCATGGTCCTGGCCAAGGCGGGCTTTGAAGTCTCCCAGTAATATCAGCTTGTCATTGGTGGGCACTGAGTGCAGGACTGCGCTCAGGTCAGAGTAGAAATGCGTGATGGTCTCCTCTGGGCTGGTCAGTGTTGGGTCATATGCGCCGATGATTGTGGCATACCGGTCTTTGCTGAGAGGTAAATGGATCTTCATGAGTCTCTCGCTGATACCTATAGGCAAGTCTGGCAGCTGTTTGAGTAAGCTGGTCTTGATGGCCAGGCCAACGCCGTGGATTCTGTCTTCATTTGTGGCTCTACCTTTCCAGAAGACGGTGTATCCAGTGGTGGGTTCGCTGAGTGATCCCTCTTCTGGTAAGTGTGTTTTGCTTAAGGCTGTGATGTCGATGTTATATCGCACCAGTTATTTACAGATTAGAGCTGTTCTTCTCTCAGGTCTTGGGGTATTCTCTCTATCAAGTAATGTTCTGATGTTCCATGCTCCTAGCAGGAGTTTCTTTGTATTTTGTTTCTTTTGATTTTGACTGCTTAAAGGGATGACCCGCCAGCTGTGGTGTGCTGACCGGGTGTTTGTAGGGCAGGCAATGTTTGGGACACCTTTTCTAGTCCCCTCCCTTGATTAGGGTGAGCAGTGCTGTCCTAGAGAGGGCTTCTCAGTCACCCAGGATGCTGCTGAATGTCCCTGCTGCCCTACAGAGCCGAGCGGCCACTGGTCCGTGGGCTGCCTACGTGCAGGATCGTGACTACAGCTGCCAGTGGTCACCTCCACCTGTTGCGTCGTCACTCCCCCATCGCCACAGGTCTTGAAGAGGGTGGACAGGGTTAGGATAGATGAGTTTGCACAAAGATACTTGTGCGTGAAGGAGATTTAAATGGAAAAGTCGATGCACAGAGACAGGCCCACTCTCTCAGCGTTGGAAGCCTGGGTCCATTGGCACAAAAAATTGTTACATCTGGAGACTTCCTCAGTTGCATTGGGTGGCCGTGTTGTCTTTTGTGCTCCAACACGCCTTAAGCACTCCACAGTGCTTTGCTGCGTCGCCATCTCAGCCGTTGAACCTTCTTATTGGTTTCTTCCGCCTGTTCCACCAAAGCAGTCTTCACATGCTGAGTGAGCAAAGCCCTGGTTCACCAGGGGTCAACGACCCAATGGCTACCCTCACAAGGTTTAGCCTGCCTGTCGAAGCCATTGCCCGGGGTGTGGCCGCTGCCGCATGCTAGCAGCTACTGGGAGCCACAAGTGAGAGTTGGGTGTCAGGTGGGGGTCAGAGGCTGGAGATCTGCCCTAGGAGGGCACAACAAGCCCTCCATTCCAAGGTGCTACCCCTCCCTGCACACCCCATACACCTCCTTTGTCTATAGCATTAAAAACATATTTCTTAGCATGACATTCAAAGTCCTTTGCCATACGGGCCAATATATTTTCCCTAATATTTCCTTAAGCAAATCCTTTGCTCTAGAGCTGTGTTGGTGAAGCCATGGCAAGAGTGCTGGGGTGGCACTGATAGGGCTGCCCATTCCTTTCTCCACAGTCCCTGAGGACATTTTTTTTTTGCATGCTCTGTCCCTCTGTCTAACCACCTAATGTGGGTACTTCTTCCCTATGCTGTCTGGCATAATGCAGGAGTCTCACAGGCAGCTTGAAGTTGCACTTTCATAATCTTGAAAACATTTGCCAAGGCTGCTCTAGAGCAATCACTTGAACCAATGTTGCCTACTTTTGCTTAACATCTGCATATTTTCATGTTTTTTCTCTGTCCAGAATGCCTTGCTCATTTTTTTCATCGAATATCCTTGTCAGTCCTTTAAAGACCACTTCAAGCTTCACATTTTCATTCTATTTAAATGAGATTTATTACTATTTTGTTGAGGCATGACCCAAATTATTATTAGGTTTTAGTTTATATATGTTATATGTTAAAAGGTAAATTAGTCATTTGAAATTCAGAACACATTTTACTTAACAAATAATGGTATATATAAGAAAATTATGGCATCATGGAATAGTTTACCTGCCAAGTCTATGAAAAAGAAAAGATCTTATTACCAAACAAGAGACAGAGAACATTTTGAGATGTAAAAGGTATAATTTTGATTATATTAAATTAAAGCATTTTGCACAAATAAAACCAATGCAATAAAGATTAGAAGGAAAGCAGAAAGCTGGGGGAAACAATTTATAGGAATGATCTCTGACAAAGGCCTCATTTCTCAATCATATAGAAAGTTGAGTCAAATATAGAAGAATTAGTCGTTTCTCAGTTGATAAGTGAGTCAATGGATATGAACAGGTAATTTTCAAATAAAGAAATCGCAACTATTTGTGATTAAATAAAAAATGCTCTGCCAGTATTGATTAGGGGAATACAAGTTAAAACAAGTCTCATACACCACCTCATATCTGTTGGATTAGCTAATATTGTAAAAATGGATAATTGAACTGAGACTAATTTAATTTTTACAATATGACAGAAAAGGAAAATGATAAATATTGGAAGGGATATGAGAAAATTGGGAAACTAATGCATTGTTGATGGAGTTGTGAATTTTTCTAACCATTCTAGTGAACAACTTGGAACTATACCCAAAGGACCATAAAAGTGCACTCTTTGAAACAAATATACCAATACTTCATCTGTATCTCAGAGAGATGTTAAAAAAAGGAATGACCTATTTGTTTTATTCTATTTTATTTAATTGGTCAATTTAGAACATTATTCCTTGGTTACAAGAATCATATTCTTTCCCTTCCCTCCCCCTACCCTTCCTGTAGCTGGCATGCAATTCCACTGGGTATTACATCTGTCCTTGATCATTTAGTCTACATCCCTAATCATATCCCCCTTGACTCATGTAATCAAGCAGTTGTTTTTCTTCTGTTTTTACTCCCACGACTTTTCCTCTGAATGTGGATAGTGTTCTTTCTCATAGACCTCTCCAAGTTGTTCAGGAACACTGCATTGCCAGTAATGGAGAAGTCCATTATGTTCGATTGTACTGCAGTGTATCAGTCTCTGTGTACAATGTTCTCCTGGTTCTGCTCCTCTCAGACTGCATCAGTTCCTGGAGGTCATTCCAGGTCACATGGAATTTCTCATGTTTATTATTCCTTTGAGCACAATAGTATTCCATCACCAACATATATCATGATTTGTTCAGCCATTCCCCAATTTTTCCCTCATTTTCCAATTTTTTACCACCACAAAGTGCAGCTTTGAATATTTTTGTACGTGTCTTTTTTCTTATTATGTGTTTGGGATACAAACCCAGTAGTGCTATGGCTGGATCAAAGGGTAGACAGTCTTTTCATTCACTTTGGGCATAGTTCCAAATTGCCCGCCAGAATGGGTGGATCAGTTCACAACTCCAACTTTGCATTCATGCCCTCCCAGCATTTATTAATTTCCTTTTCTGTCATGTTAGCCAATCTGTTAGGTGTGAGATGATACCTCAGAGTTGTTTTGATTTGTATCTCTCTGATCATAAGAGATTTAGAACACTTTTTCATGTGCTTATTAATAGTTTTGATTTCTTTATCTGAAAATTGCCTATTCATGTCCCTTGCCCATTTATCAATTGGAGAATGGCTTGATTTTTTGTACAATTGATTTAGCTCTTTATAAATTTGAGTTATGTCAGAGGTTTTTGTTATGAAGATTGTTTCCCAATTTGTTGTTTCCCTTCTAATTTTGGTTGCCTTGGTTTTGTTTGTACAAAAACTTTTTAATTTAATGTAATCAAAAATATTTATTTTACATTTTGTGATTTTTCCTAACTCTTGCTTGTTCTTAAAATCTTTCCTTTCCCAAAGATCTCACATGTATACAATTCTGTGTTCACCTAATTTACTTATAGTTTCCTTCTTTATATTCAGGTCATTCACTCATTCTGAGTTTATCTTGGTGTAGGATATGAGCTGTTGATCCAACTACAATCTCTCCCATACTGTAATCCAATTTTCGCAGTAGTTTTTGTCAAATAGTGGATTTTTGTCCCAAAAGCTGGGATCTTTGGGCTTATCATAGACAGTCATGCTGACATCACTTACGCCAAGTCTATACCATTGATCCTTCTTTCTGTCTCTTAGCTAGTACCATATTGTTTCGATGATCACTGCTTTATAATATAGTTTGAGATCTGGTACTGTAAGGCCCCCTTCCTTCGCATTTTTTTTTCATTATTTCCCTGGATATCCGTGATCTTTTGTTTTTCCAAAAGAACTTTATGTTTTTGTTTTGTTTTTTTTCTAATTCAGTAAAAAAAAAGTTTTTCGTAGTTTGATGGGTATGGAAGTAAGTAAGTAAATAAATTTGGGTAGGATGGTCATATTTATTATGTTAGCTTGTCCTACCCATGAGCAGTGAATGTTTTTCCAATTGTTTAGATGTAGTTTTAATTGTGTGGAAAGTGTTTTGTAGTTGTGTTCATGTAGTTCCTGTGTCTATCTTGGCAGATAGATTCCCAAGTATTTTATATTTTCTAGGGTGATTTTAAATGGAATTTCTCTTTCTAATTCTTGCTGCTGAGATGTGTTGGAGATATATAGAAATACTAATGACTTATGTAGGTTTAGTTTGTATCCTGCAACTTTGCTAAAGTTGTTGATTATTTCCACTACCTTTTTAATTGATTCTCTAAGATTCTTTAAATAGACCATCAAATCATCCACAACGAGTGATAGCTTAGTCTCCTCATTGCCAATTTTAATACCTTAAATTTCTTTTTCTTCTTTAATAGCTCCTGCTAGTACAAAGTTAAATAATAGAGGTGATAATGGGCATCCTTGTTTCACTCCTTATATTATTGGGAATGCATCTAGTTTATCCCCATTGCAGATGATGTTTGCTGATGGTTTTAGATACTGTTTATTATTGTTAGGAAAGGACCATCTATTCCTATACATTCTAGTGTTTTCAATAGAAATGAATATTATATTTTGACAAAGGCATTTTCTGCATCTATTGAGATAATCATGTGATTTTTGTTGATTTGCTTGTTGATATGGTCAATTATGTGGATGGTTTTCCTAATATTGAAAGATTCCTTGCATTCCTGGTATAAATCCTACCTGATCATAATGAGTAACCCTTGTGATCACTTGCTGGATTTATGCTAGTATTCTATTTAAGATTTTTGCATCTATGTTTATTAAGGAGATTGGTCTTTAGTTTTCTTTCTCTGTTTTTGATCTGCCTGGCTTTGGAATCAGTGCCATATTTGTGTCATAAAAGTAATTTGATAAAATTCCCTCTTTGCTTATTATGTCAAATAGTTTGTATAGTATTGGGATTAGTTGTTCTTTGAATCTTTGATAGAATTCACTTGTGAATCCATCAGTGCCTGGGGATTCTTTCTTTCTTTCTTTCTTTCTTTCTTTCTTTCTTTCTTTCTTTCTTTCTTTCTTTCTTTCTTTCTTTCTTTCTTTCTTTCTTTCTTTCTTTCTTTCTTTCTTTCTTTCTTTCTTTCTTCCTTCCTTCCTTCCTTCCTTCCTTCCTTCCTTCCTTCCTTCCTTCCATCTTTTTTCTTTCTTTCTTTCTTTCTTTCTTTCTTTCTTTCTTTCTTTCTTTCTTTCTTTCTTTCTTTCTTTCTTTCTTTCTTTCTTTCTTTCTTTCTTTCTTTCTTTCTTTCTAGAAGGAATGACCATAGAATACTAGTAAATGTAATAGCAGATCAATTCCATAAACTGTAAATGAAAAATGTTTCAATATATAAAAAGTCATAAGCTATGCTTTTACCTATATTTAGATAAATTTGCCCTGATATTCACTCATCATGACCTTTAGTTCTTTTTCCTCAAGCATATACTAGTAGGTATACATCAAGTTTGACAGACAGAATAAATTTTAATAGCCAGGTCATTAAGCTTATATAGCAGAGTTTTCAAATATATTTGTATTCCCATCAAAAGAAGCAATTATATCTCATTTTAAAACATCAGTCTGAATTTGGACCTTTGTTTACTGTTATCCTAACATAATTTCCAGATATTTTAGTGTCATAAAATATGCTATGGCAGCAATTCTCCAGCTGAAATGCATTGTCTTTAAATAGAAGTTGTTTTCTTTCTATTATCAATGTACATTAGAACTGTTGAACACAAAACAAAATACTTCATTTGTAATTTTAAGTGAAACTATCTTTGCATAATTATCCAGTTGAGTAGCATTGAATGTACCATAGAAGTCTTCCCAAATCACATAAATATTCATGTAATTGGAATGTATGTTGTGCATTTGTTTCAACAGTTTTTAAAAAGTAAGATTTTGTGGTTACCATTGTTTCCATGAATCAGACTATAAAATGGCACCCTTTAAAATAAAAAATCCAATATTTGTTCTACATTCAAAGCATTTTAGTGACAATTTCAGAATGTGAAACTATTATATTTTATTATGCTAAATTGAATAGCAGAAAGGCCATTATCAAGAGTGCTCATTTCAAAGAAAAATCTTTAATTAAGAAAGATTAAACCTTACCTAAATTTTAATTTTTCATGAAATGCCTTTAAAAGACAATTTTAATTAGGACCTTCAGGATAATAGAGATTTAGGGACCAAAAAAATTCAACACATCAAAGGTTGAAATTGGAACCAAGTCTTCCTCATTCCAAGCCTTGCTTACTTTCATTTGTATTACCACCTATCCAATTAAATAAAATCAATTAAATTTAACCTCTGTAAAAAAAAAGAACAACAACAAATTGAAAAGCCATTTTAAAAGATGCTTGAGCCTTTTAGGATCAGGTAGATATTTTTGTGAAATTTGTAATTTGATTACTGTAGGTTTAGTTTTAAAAAATTAGTCACTGAATCATAGCTATTTAGCACTAGAAGAAACCATTTATAGATGTTAAAACTGGCATGGAGGAAAGTGGACCCTGATTTGGAAAAGATCATTATTGATAGGAATTAGAGCATTCATTTATAATAATTTCCTCTCTGACTTCAAATCTCAGCATCTTTCCACAGTACCAACTTTAGCTGGAGGAGACTTAAGGTTAATAAAAGGCTTAATCTCCATGATTACAGGAAATCAAGAAGACCTAAGTTCAAATAAAATCTTAAAGTTCAGTCTCTCAATTCCTTTTCTGACTTCATTTCATACTCTTTCTAACCTCTCTAACTTCCTCTCTGACTTAAAATCTCACTCTTTCCAATGTATCTTCTTTAGATATGAGATAAGTAAAGTAGACAATACTCATTATTGAAGGAAATCAAGAAAAACTAAACTCAAGTCAAGAAGACCAAATTCACCCTTGACACTTAGTAGTTGTGAAACCCTTTTTTATGTAAAATGACAATAACCTTTATCTCCCAGGACTGTTGTGATGATCAAAAGATTAAGCATTTTGTGTATTGAATGATATACAATAAATGTCAGCTGTTGTTGTGGAGTTGATTAGTCATATCTGACTCTTTCTAACAATAAGCTGAGGTTTCCCTGGCAAAAATATTGGTGTTATTAGTGAATCTTTCTCTCTCTGATTCATTTTACAGATGAGTAAAAAATGGGGTTAACAGGCCCAGAATCACATTTGAACTCAGGTCTCGCTCTAGGATAGACATTCTATTACTGTGCCACCTAGCCAATTATTTATAATTAGGGTCTGAGCTTCATAACTCATCTAGATCTATCCTACTTTCATTGTATTCATAAGGAAACTGAGACTAAGAGAGAGGAAGTGACTTGTTCCTGATCTTATAGTAAGTAGAAAAATATCTAGATTCATTTTACTCTCTCCCCAGGGCCTTTGGGACTTAGTGTATACTGCCTGGACTGAATTTGTTGCACTTACTGCTTTTAGGAATGTTATTTTGAGATGTTTAAGATGCCTTCATGATGCTTAATTTATAATAAATTGATTTCCCTAAAAAGGAGTTAAAGATAAGGCTGGATTCTCATTTCTATTCCCTTCTCCTAACAGTTGAATTAATGACATTATCTTTTTTTATCTGGAGATAAAATTATCTTCTTATGTTCTGTATTTCATTTAATTCCACTAATCATATGAAATGTAAGGGTTCTATTCTTGTTTCATTACTACACTCCTTTCTCCTTTTATTTATAAAATTTGAATTGATTTTATAACATTTGCATTTGAAATATACCCCTTTCCCAAGAGAACTACTCTTTGTTACCAATAATAATAAAAAGAGAAAAAAAAGCACGTTAGCAAAATTAGTAAACATTTCAAGTGTTCGATGGTATATTCAATACTCCACATTTGTTTCCTTAATTATGTTGCATATATTCTATTTGTATATACTTGTTTTCATGATGTTTTTTTCCATTAGACTATGAGCCTCTTGAGAGCAAAAACTGTACTTTTCATCTTTTATTTAGGCTAAACACCAACCATTGAATTTATATAACATTTAATTAGTTTTTTTTTTACAATATGATAGTTCTACTTATTTCATTTTGCATCTGTTCATATATCTTCCTATGTTTCCCTGATTTATTCACAATCATTATTTCTTATGATGCAATATAATTTGTTCAATGATTACCCAATCAATGGAAGTCTTCTTTACTTAGTTATTTAATAGCATTCCCTGATAACACCCTTTCCTCTTGTTTGCATTGGTTTCACATTATAGCTTCATATTCCCCATGGCTCTTTTCATTGTTCCTTTTGTGATGTTCATATTTAGTTCTGAGTCAGTGGTTTTCTAGGACAACTATATGTCAAAGTGGAAAGATGTATTGTTAAAAAGACCTTTAAGTGGTGTGAATTTTAAAACTATTCCACCCTAATCAGATCATTCTTTAGAAGATGTGATTTAGCTATTTCCTGATCAGTAAAAATGGAGATACTTGGAATAACAGAATCAGGTCTAGGAAACTACATTTCTCCTCCCTTCTTAATTTAACAAGATTTTGAAGGTCTGCATCAAACTCAATATTTAATTCTCTGAGGAATGGCCTTCAACAGACATCTGCAGAAAAAAGGACAGACCTCTGGGCAGTCCTAAGTCAATTATCAACACTATTAGGGGGTTGAGGGGGATTAAATCAAACACACTTATGAAAAATCTTAGCCTATTCATCAATCGCTCACATAGGATGAATAACCATTATTACTATTATTTATCCTCCACTTACTATATACTCAACTTATTAATTTATTTCACTACAACTATTACTATATTTATTACACTTATCAGAAACAATACACACTCAGAAACTAAAATTAATTCATTATCAACCCTATGAAATAAATCCACCCCTATGATTATTATTATTATATTAACCCTTTTATCTTTAGGAGGGCTACCATGATTAACAGGCTTTATACCTAAATGATTAATTTGACAAGAACTAATTTCATATAATAACATCTTTCTAGCAACTATTTTAACCCTATCCACATTACTAAATCTATTCTTCTACATACGAATTATTTATTCATCAACACTAACTATATTCCCATCAATTAATAACTCAAAACTCCATTGAACCTTATTATCATCAAAAACAATATTTCCCATTCCAACACTAATTATAATTTCATTATACAAGCTAAGTCCTCATTGGTACAGATGAGATGCAGAAAAGTGTTGTAAAAACGTTGATATAAGGCACGGCACTTCCTGTCCCTTCCTCTTTCCCTGGAGAGGCGCCTCTGGCTGGCGGCATGCTTGGCATTCCAACATCTTGGGAGTGTTGGCAGTTAGCTGGGTTTTGGCGGTGAGTTTTGTCCTTGACCTGATTCAGGTTCAGGCATCTCAACTGAGCCCCTTTTTGGAGTTCAGGTTGATTCCGTCCTCCTTCATACTCCAAACCCTTACTTTCTAGATCTACCAGGGTGGGGGGGGGCAGAAATCCTTCACCTTTTCCTTCTCCATTCATCTTAGTCTTCTCTACTATATCAATTATATCACCATAAAATTTGGCAGCTGACTTGGGTCTTTTATTATTTGTTTTTTTTATTAGGATTTTTATAAATAAAATCCTTGGCCACCTAAATTAATTATACACTCAGTCTCAGCCATAATTTTACACTTTTACAGTTGTCAACTGGGTGGCTCAGTGGATTCAGAGCCAAGCCTAGAGTTAGGAGGTCCAGGTTCAAATCTGGACTCAGACACTTCCTAGGCAAATCACTTAATCCCCATTGCCCAGCCCTTAACATTCTTTTGCCTTGGAACCAACACACATTATCTATTCTAAGACTTTTTTTTCTTTATTGGCAACATTTAGAGAATATTGTAGTGTTATTAATTGTCCTGATTTCAATATTGCTTTTCAAGGGATACAGAAGGTTAAGGAGAAGGAGTGAGCAGGGGTATTACCCAGCTAGTGGACCAGTCCGAATAAACACATCATTTAGCTATTAAATTTCCCATTTTATATGGTTTTCATTTGTAGTGTTCCAAACCAATTGCAATAACAACAAAGATCAATGATCACAGATCATAGCATAATATTAATGGAAAAGTTTGAAATGGTGTGAGAATTATGGAAACATGTCACAGAGATGGATATGAACACGTGTTGGAAAAAAATTGCTCAAGGCAGGGTTGCTAAAATCTTGAATCTGCAAAGAACAATAAGAACAACCCATCTACAAAGTGCAACAAAGTTATGAGCAATAAAATGAGGTATACTTTATTGAGAGAGCTATAGAGACCTGAGGCTCTGGTATAGGAACAGAAAATTTGGCTCCTAATTCCAGTCATATGTCACATTTACTTCCCTTTCATAGTGCTATTATTCTGATGGGCCCTAAAGGAGAGAGGGATTTTTTTTTTTTATGCCCTGTTCAATGAGATTAGAAGGTCACAAGATATTAGTAGAATTCCAATATTGTTCAGAAAAACTAAGCATGTAAGATCTTTGCAGAGTGCTAACTCTGATCCTGCCATTTAGATAGCAGAATATATTGATAATTTATTGATATTTATTTCTCAATTTATTGATAAAAACAATTTGGGACTCAAGAAAGTTGAGAATCTCTCCATAGATCAAATGTGTGTCAGCAGTCTTCTTTGAATTGAACTAATCTTCCTTCTCTGGCAAGGTTTCTTTATCAGAGAATATCCTTTTAATAGAGAAGGCCTTCACAAAATATTGCCATGGACCATAAGAGTGTTTCCATTCTATTGAGGCAGGGTAGACTTTATATGGCTTTGTACTGCATCTTCAACCATATATTTTCTCAAGAATTCTTTGGCCAGTTATAGTCTTGGAGTAATGATTTTGATTTACTGAAATCACAATTTTGAAACTTTAACTTATTTGAATTTTTAACCATATGCTACAAGAGCTCAGAGGAAATCCATTCCAAAGGGGTACAATGAGGAAGAAGGGAGCGTGATAGCTGTCTCTTTCTTTACTGTCTTTTGCTTGCTTCATTAGTACCCTCTGAATCTACTCATTTGACAAACTCTTCCTCCTCCATACCAACTTTTGATAATCTGGAAAAATCAAAACAAGTCTGTAGAAAGAAAAAAAAAAAACCTAAGAACCCCTGTCTTAATTTCTTCCAATTTCTATCTCTCTTAAATTTAATGATTTGCAGTTCTTGTAACTTTCAGAAGCTGAGGAGCCTGAAAAATAACATGTAGAAGCTCCATATCTAGATACTAATAAAACCACACTAAAAATCATTTCACCATATTTATTATTCAATGATATAACCTTGATCTTCCATATCTCATACTCAGGACTTTTGCATATTAAGTTTTCAGAAAGGTTAATAAATATTTCCTCAGATGCTTTCTGATTATTAGTTAATAAAAATTGTGATAAATATGAGATGTTAAATAGACAATATATTCTTACTTAATACTGTTATAAAGCCTGCAAATTCACTTCGGGAAAATTTTCCCTGTACTTCAAGCCAGCCTAAGGAGTCAATAGCTACAAACTGAACCATCTACTAAAGAGCATCTTTAGTTCTTATCAGTCAGATCCTCCATTTCCTTCCCAACCTGGACTCACAGTACAGCCTAGAACCACCTACTTTATACCATTATAATATTGCTCACATATTGCTGGGGTCTCAAGGCTACCTCAGTTTTAATTTTCCTGCATGTCATTATTTTCAATTGTCCTGACTGTGGCATGCTCACACAATACAGACATGACCACAGTTTCAATGGATTTTTCAAAAGACTAGCAGACAGTAAATTGAACAAAATCCTTATCTCCAAAGGATGAAGGCCTGAGCCAGTCCTGCTGGGATTTAAAGTATTGGTTCCAGGGAGTCTAGATACTTCAAACCAGACACTCACACAACCCATTTTTCTCTGGCCTTATGACTGAATACACTAATTCATTTACCATCCAAAGTGTCCTTCTATAATTTATGCCACATACGGCCTTGTAGTTAACTCCATAAAATGTTCTGAATACAATTTGTATCAAGGACATTATACAAAATAAGCCATAATGTATTCTTAAAGAGGCATCTTTGAGTGGAAATAAATGTATATGGAACTAGAAGTGGTTATTAATAAGCGTCTATATGGCACTTCATGTTTACAAAGTGTTTTACAATCACTTTTATTAGTTTAATGTGCTGTGTGCCTTTATGCTCCAAGTGCCGCTTATGCTAGGCAGAGATTACCCCCAGGAGCCTAGACTTCTGGAGGTCAAAAGTTGGAGAGACAGTCATTCTCGTAAGTCGTACCTCCCAAGCTTTTAGAGGGATTTATAATGAGACGTGTGTCTTCCTTAGATATGTTTTCCATGATTTTTATTCCAGTGCAGAAAATATGTGGTATGACTTGGGCTGAATACTTACTATTGCACTTCTGTTAGTATGCTCACATGGGGGTGTTCATAGGATATTCTCTTTGTCAGTACTATGGTGACATAGTTTGCTGCTCTGACATATCCACAGGAACTCGTGTGAAAATGTCCTAGGTGGGGTGGGGGAATACCAGTGGTGAGTGGTGCTGGCACAGTAAGCCACTGGGATTTACGTATCCTGTCCTATCTCAAAAAGGTTCTCCAGGAGCAGTAACTATTCTAGACATTTCAGATATATTCTACAACCTGAGAATTTCATGGCCTATCTATTCATGGCCCCTGCTTCATTGACTCATCCATATCCTGAAATATTATTCCTGTCAAAGGGACATTTAGGTTTTTTAGCAAAGTGACTGGACACAGATAGGAATTTTTTGAAATGTAACAGAAGTAACAGTTTTGCAGAAAATTGTTAATAGTATTTGTCAACATGGAATCTAGGAACCCCAAACTTGTGGCCCCAAACTAGTGGGATCTGATGAACCCCAGGTTTCAGGACTGGCTTGTAGGTTGGAGATCCCCAAACTTGTATCTCTTCTCTGTTCCCCATGGGAATCCACCCTGAAGGGAAAGCTAGACTAGCAGTTTCAGACGGAGTGGGGGACCCTCAGGTGAAAGACAATCCACTTAAGGTGGAAACTAAGCCCAGGCCGAGTGACTCTTTTTGTCTCCAGAAGCCTGTTCCCTCCTTCTATGGATTGAACCTTCCCTTCCTTTCCCCCTTGCCTTCCGTTCCTTTCCCGCTTTGAAACAAATAGCTTAGATATAAAGCACATGCCTTTGGTTTGAAAAGAGATTATAAAAATAAGACTTTGTTACAGTCCTATTGTATCTTCTGAGTAACATCTGCTTCACTGACTCTTTGCCACTATTTTTCTGTATGAACAATGTCAGGAAAAATTTTATATTGCCCCAAGAGCAAACAATAAAATAATATTTACTAAGCACTTACTATGTACCAAGTAGAGTGTAAAGTTATGGGGATAAAAATATAAAAGAAAAGTAATAATCATTTTCCATAGGGACCTTACTGGGGGAAATTATATGTATGTATATATGCACACAGGTATATATAAACATATATGCAAATTTAGTTTTTAAATTTTTAAAGTAGTTAAATTTAAAAAAAAATTAGTGGGGAAAGATTCTCCATCACTAAGAAGAATTAGGAAGGAGCAGTTACAGGCAGAGATGTCATCTACACTAGCTGTGTGCTACATGTGGCCCACAACAATCTCCAATGTTGCCCAACCAGATTAAAATGTAATAAAAATATTAAACCAAAATATAATAAAACATAGATAATCTAAACATGTAGTTTTCTAAGTTAACATATAACAAAGAAATCCTGATGTATGATCCTCATTTCTCTCTGAATTTAATATCACTAATGTGGAACTAAGAACTCAGCCTGAGCTAAGTCTTGAGGAAAATGATGGTTTGTAAGAGAGGGATGTGATGAGCAAGTATATTCCAAACATGGTGAGGAGTGAATGCAAGGGCCAAGAAACAGAGAATGGAGTGTTCTATGTGAAGAATAGAAACAATATGGCTGGATCACATTGAAATATAAGGGAAATAGTATCAAAAGGGAATGGACAGATAGCTTAAGAACAGGGTTAAAAGGGTTTTAAAAACAAAACAGGAGTATATATTTGATCTTACAGACAATAAAGAGGCACTGGAATTAATTGAATAGGGCAGTGAAATGGTCAAATCTTCACTTAAATAAGTCATGATGACAGCAGTTTGGAGGGTACATTGGAGGGGAGAGAGATTTGAGGTAGGAAGAACAATTTGGAAGCTATTTTAAAAGCCCAGACTGGAGATGATGTGGGCCTAAATTTGTGAAGAAAGAAATGGTCAATGTGAGACAATTGTGAATAGAGAAATGGAAAGATTTATCAAGTGTTGTATGTAAATTTTGGAAGGGGGAAGGAAGGAGATATACAAAGGGAGAAAACACAATTAAATAAAATGAATATATTAACAAAGAAGGGATGAAGGGAAAAGGACAAGGGGAAAGGGTTGCATCTGATTTTTATCCAAGTTTCCTAAGGGTAAGTCCAACAGGGAACCAGATTTCTCACACACAGAGAGTCCTTGGTGGGTCAGCTACAGGAATCCAGCTAAGTCCTCAGATGTCCCAGGAAAGAGAGGCTCCTCCAAGTTTCCACTCTGTCCACCAGAGGGTATGGGGAAATTCCTCTTACCCTAGTTTGATGGTATTTGAGGCAGCTTACAAGCTGTCCAGGAGAGTCCAGATCTACACGCTTCAGGCTTGTTCTTCAGCTCCAGACAGACATTTGGAAACCCCAGCTTATGGAGAATCTAAGTTTTGAGGGCTGTCACTCAAACTCTTGCTACACAAGTGATTGAAGATGTACAGTGGAAGAGAATGGGGTATCAAGTCTTAGGGAAGTAGGAGGGTTAGGAATATCAGAATATATATATATATATACATATTAGTTTCTTATTGAAAAGGATGATATTAAAAAGAAGTAGGATTAATGATAATCATATCAAAAAAGACAGAAAAGAACATTGATGAACGATTTAAAAATACAAATAAGTTAGCAAAAGAAAATGCAGAATGGGACCCATGTATGTGGTCCTCTTTTTCCTGTTCTTTGAAATTATGTCAATGTTCACATTTATTAATTCTCATCAAGTTCATAGTAATTAATTATCATTTTTATATGAAAAATATCTTAGGATGGACATCATTAAGACGTGGAAGAAATTAAGATATCAAAGAAACACAAAATCATATATTTAGAGCTAGAAGAAACCTTGGAGGCCATTGAGTTTAATCTCCTTATTTTACAAATGAGGATTCATACATAGGCATGCAGAGTTAGTATATTCTATGTCCTTGCTCTAAGATCTAAAAAATAATATTTTTCATCTCATTTATATTTTAAAATATAGTTTATTTTTAAAATAAATTTAAGTAAAAGTGAAAAAAAGAATAATATATGTATGAAGGTGGGAAAATTGAAAAATGGAGTACTTCAGCAGAAAAAGCAGAGTTCATTAGGAGACAGAACTTGGAAGAGGATATGTAAAAAATTCTACTTTGAAGATCGTGAGTTTGAGATGTTTCTGGAATATCCAGTTTGAAATGCTCAATAGACAGGATAATGTGGTATCTGGAATCAAGAGAGTTAGAGTTTCTATCTATCATTTGCATAATAATAACAGTTCAATCCAGGGGAACTAATGAGATCACCAGAGACAGTTTGAAGAGAAAAGAGAAGACACAAGACAAAGCTTTGAGGCATAACCCAAGAAAGAAGCATCAGAAAGTGAGATTTTACATTAGGCAGGTTCTATCTACAGGTGGTACTGAAGCCAGGTCAAATTCTCTTATGTGAGCTCATTTTTAAATTTTCAGGGTGACCTATTATGAATCAGAAATCAATAAGTGTTATAAGTCAGGGTTTGGTTTATTGTTTGGTTGATTGTATTGACTTTAGAAAGTGTTAATAGGAAAGTTTAAGCATAAAAATATATGTGCATATATTTTCCCCCTTCAGTATACCACCATTTGGCTCTTTAAACACGGCTTCACTTCAGCAGGAGTGCAGGAGAAGGGTAAGGGAATGTAGTCATCACAAGCCTGGAGATCTGATAATTCTAAGCCAGTGATGGCAAACTTTTCAGAGACAGAGTACCAGGTCAGTCCCCCCCCCCCCCATTGAGTGTTGCGCCCATCTCCCCTTGGTGACCTTGGGCTGTGCCCCTCCCCTGAAGTGCTCCCTGTGCCCCTCTCTCTTTTACCCCACTCTGGGGAGGGAGGATGTGTTCCTATTGGGCTGCTGGGCACATGGGTGGGCAAAATGAAGAAGGGTGTGTCCTGAATACTCTGTTCTGCTGCCTATGAGCCACCCACCTTCTCCCCTGTATGCTCCCATTGGACTGTTGGGCAGTGGGGTAGGGATTTGAAAAAATATCCACAGGCATGGTGGAGAGGGGGAGGGGAGCAGCTCTACCTGAGGCCCTCTGCCTTTCTAGTAATGAACTCTGGGGTTAGGGAGTGGCCATGTGCCCACAGAGAGCACTCTGTGTGCCATAGGTTCTCCATCACTGCTCTAGGCTAATAATAATAATAACAACTAGCATTTATATAATGTTTTAAGTTTTTCACAGTGCTTTACAACTATTATCTCATTTAAGTCTCAGAACACTCTTGCCTACATTATATTGTCAATGAGTATTCACTTCTAGGAATTCAAAAAATGACCACTTTAGCATGGAGAGTGCTTTGTTTTTGTCTCTGTATCCCTAGGGTTTAATATTTGCCTGATTCTTAATAAATCCTTACTATTATTAAAAATATCACAGAATATATTCATTTCTGAAAGAGTTGGTTCAGGGTTCTGATAATGAAAATGAAGAACCAGAAATTGATAGCTCAAAAGAGTATATTGGCACTAGAAATGTCATAATATCATTTTTTAGATTCATAAAGCTTTTATTAAACATCTTAAACAGTTGTGAAATTGAGCAAAACACAAATAAAACAATGTTTTACCCAGCAGCCCTTAAATTTCAAAAATGTTACTGTTAGGTCCAATACCCCAAGTGACAAGCACCAAATTTAGTCCTCTGCCCAGTTCACCTCCCACTCCTCAGTCAATCCAAGTGACAATGAGAGAGTGGATCAACCTAGAACCATACTAAGAAAAATAAAATAGTCTTCCTGGTTATTTCTTTGTACTATGGAATGTTTGAGGACAAAGTCTATGGGTCCCAGTAAGGAATAGAAATGACCTCTTATTATCATCTCTCTTGAGTTCTTCCATCTAAACCATCATGTTCTGGGCTTGCTTCATTAAACTCTAACATTTTTGATATATTTTACATTAAATAATTTTGAGAGGATATGTATATACTTTTATAGGGTGAAAAAACACAGAGGGTTTAGGTTTTTGACCAGGGAGAAATATTACTTGTACTGATTTTTACCCATAATTTAAGAAAAGAAGTCTCATGTGAATTATAACACAGACTAAATATTACATTGCGATATAATCAAAACATCTGGCTTTAGAATTAGGGACTCCAGAGTCTAATCTTGCTATGTCACTAGTAAGTCTTATTATGTTGAGTGAGTCAAAGACTTTCCTAACTTCCTTTCTCCATCTATAAAGCTGAGCTAGTGCCTAGTGGTAATGCCTACCTCACAGATTTACTGTAAGGAAAGTGCTTTTTAAATTCAAGCACAATGTAAATCTATTATTAATTGTATTTTATTAATATCAGCAAAGATGATGATGATGATGATCTCAGGAACAACATGGATTTGTGTCATGGCCATTGCCCTTGATGCTCTTAGTTCAATATTTTTTTTTCATCATTCCTGACATGTTTTTACCTGATGCACTATCTTGTCCATATTCTATGCTGAAAATTGAATACACAGAGCAGTAAGTAGAAATTAAATTAAAACTAATAATATACAACATTTGGTTTTACTAAATATATCACTACACTTTAGAGCTTGCTTTCAAATAGATAAAAACTTGATGACATGGGTGTGTTAATAAAAGGTGTCAGTATACTTGACAATTACTCTTCTGTAAGTTTTATTTCTACATTGATAATGTTTACTATCAGGATGAGATTCTATCTAGGAGTAAAGAGAAGTTAATAGATGACATGCTACATTCTTGTGGTCCTGACAATGTCTTTTTGGCCAATTTAGTGCCACAAGGAGTCCTTCAAGAGGATTGATGGCTATGGTGGGGGAGGAGTACCTCTCCTTCCCTGGAAACAAGTCCCAAGAGGCAGCTACTACAACTTCTAACACTTTATTATTGGTTAATTTGGGGCTTCTTTCACTCAGATGACATCGCTAGAAGGATGTCACCGAGCAAATCAATACCCACTGCCTTACCATTGATGTGTCTGCTACCTTAAACAACAACAGCTGTGTCTACAACCATCTCTTGAGTTGTGCAGGATACTAATTATTGTGAGCCCACTCTTCTTGGAACCTGACTGTCCAGGAAAATTCTGGCCTCCTCATGCAAAACGGGCTGCTGCACACTCAGCAGCAGTCATTGTGGTTTTTGTCCCTGACAGGCCAGACTTTCTCTCTCTTTCTGCTGTCACGGCTATGCAAATCAGCCCATTCACAATGAAATTAAAATGCACTTGTACTTGCAGCTTTAAGCAATAAGAACAGATGATGAATTCATTAAAAGTAGATGATGCCTGCAATTCTGATGATTCTTAATTCTGTTTGGAATTATCATGTATAACAAAGATTTCCATCCCTTTAACAGGACTTGCTCTAATAGTGCAAAGGTTGTTTTTTTCCCCTAATGTCCCAAGCTATAATTGAAACAGATGCATTATAATTTTCTTAAAATTGTTCTCTGAATAGATATTTATAGAATATCGTCCATCATTTTCCTAATTTATAACAATGTAAAGCATCAGGTCTACAGAATGATGCCAGACTGTCAATTATATATATTTTTCCTATTACATTTGTTTTTTTTTTCTTTTCTATAAACCCATAAGAAAAGTCATGATTTGGGGAGGCATTCTTTCTTGAACTTAATGAACACTCTGAGTTGTGAAGTGCACTTCAACACCAAATGCATCAAATAATAGAACTGGAGCTGATCATGATGGGAAAGGGAAACAGAGTCAATCTCATCATTTCCATTCCAGAATGTTTTAGTGATTGTAAGCTCTAGAACCGTAAAAAAAGGGAATCGTCTTAAAGAGTTGCCAAGTAGAGGAATATTCAGGCTTAGAAAAAATATGTCTATTAACTATGAGAGAAAATTTCTGCTTTTGAGAATGTGTTATATTTCCTTCATCTATTACTTATCTATTTTTTCACTGAATGAATTTGCCTACTGGACCTTCAAGTGAACCCCCCCCCCCTTAAATAATCTTCTGGGTTCTTATTTTGGAAATGAGTTCTATTAGAAATATTCTTTTATCTCACTTCTAACTCCTTCCTTGGGAATAGATGATAATCCTTCACAATTCTGATTCAAGGTGGGATAGTTTGTCAGTAAATTGAACTAGTCCCACGGTGGTGAACATATGGCATGGATGCCAAAGAGGGAACACAGAGGACTCTGTGGGCATGTGTGTTGTCATTCCCCACCTTACTAGAAAGTTCCTTACTAGAAAGGCAGATAGACTTGGGCAAAGCTGCTCTTCTCTCCCTCTCCACCATGTTTGATGACATTTTTTCACATCACCCTCCCCTCTGCCCAACAGCCTAATGGGAGCTCACAGTGGGTAAGGTAGGTGGCTCATAGGTGGCAGAACTGGAGGGGAGTAGTGCACTGGGGCCACTCCCTTCCCCCTCTCCAACACCACTGAAAACATTACTCACTTCACTCACCCCTCTGTCCAGTAGCCTAATGGGAATGCTTTTTCCCTTCCCTGTGTAGGGTAAGGGGGAACACGTGTGGCACTCAATCTGGGAGGGGGCAGCACAGCACACTACACATTATCTCTGGGGGTGGGGGGAGGGAGGCATGCAGTCTTGAAAAGGTTCACCCTCCGTGAACTGGGCTATATTTTTTTTCTGACCTAACCTGACCAATTTTTTTTTTTTTGGAAATTTTAATTTGTAAAGTGTTTGACAACGTAGCTTTCTTCTCTTTGGCCATCATTAAGCATAACAACTTTTGTGTAGAAGGGGCCTACCCACTATAACCACTGACCAAAGAAAACCCATGGTCAAAACTCCTAGAAATAATTTCTTCACATCTCTGGTCTTATTTCTACGTACATAACTAGATATTTAGATTTATAGCTATTTCAATAGATAATTAGCTACTTAGATAGCTATTTAAATAGAGAGAGACAGAGAAAGACATACACACACACACACACACACACACACAGAAAGAGAGAGAGAGAGAGAGAGAGAGACAGGTGAGGTAGATCTATATCTAGGTTTGGATATGAGCCTGGATATGGGAATGGATGTCTATATAGAGAGACTAAGTGGGTTCAGTTACCCATTGGCCAAGTGAATCAGGCAAAGAGTTTTTTTTTCAAGAAAGTAATTGAATTCCTGAGAGATCATTTCTATTAAGATTCTTTATACATGTGGTTTATTCCTTCAGTTTTCATGTCCAAATCTTTACCAAGTTCTATTCATATTCTATGGGAACTTCAGAGATTTGAAGTTGTATGAAATCTTAGGGATCGTATAATATTACCTGCTTGTTATATAAAGAAGGAAACTAGAGTTCTGTGAATTTGAGTTACTCAAGTTCACATAGGTAGTATGTTGAAGAGGCAGAATGTAAATCAAAGAATTATGATATAAAATCCATGACTCCACTATGCTACACTATATGTGTATGTTTGTATCCCTTTTTTCCTATTTTGCTGCCAATGTTTTCATTCTTCTACAGATTTACATTATTACCGACTAGGATTATTTCAATAGTCTTCTAGCAGTTTTCTATTTCTGTTCTTCCTCTCCAAACCACAGATCTGCCCATTTGTCCTTTAGCTCAAAACTTTTCAATTTCTCACTATCGTATGGTTTACTGAAGACAGTTTAGCATCACATAACCTTGCCTTCCATAATTTAGCACCACTTTATTTTATGACTTCTTTCATGCTCTTCCCTTTACCATTCTGTATCTTAGTCAATCTGGATTCTTTGCCTTCCCTCGAATATGTTGCATATTTTCTTGCCACAATGTTTTAGCTCATGCTTTTCTAATACCTGAAAGGCTTTCTTCCCCTTACTGAATTTCTACTTCACTTATAAAATGTTATTCAAATGCCATATTTTCCATGAAGTGGGCAATATTTGTTTCCTTTTTGTGACATCACCTCTTCATTTCTGTTTTTTCTTATGCATTTGTCATTTATTATTTTGCAATATATGAATTGGTGTGCTTGTTATATACTTCTCTTAGAGTTTAAGATATAAAAACAATAGCATTTGTAAGATCTAAACTCCTGTTTCCACTACTGTCTAGTTAAAATCCTTTGTACAAATCTCATGCTTAGTGAATATTTGTTAAATTGAATTGAGTAGGCACACATACACATGTTCAGTGTTGATTGTCTTAATACTTACCTTTGGAAAAGACATGTCTTGCCAAACAAAGCTAAGCTTACTTTCTAGTTTGACATTTCTGAGATGATGCTTCTCATTTGAAAAACCATGAATTTAGATAATATATTTCCATGGGCACTATTGGAAGTTTCTGGCTTGATCTATAAGAAGTTGTTTATTTTATCCAATTTAATCTATCCTCTTCTTTTTTCATGTTTCATGCTACTTTATCTATCACAGTGGGAGGACAGTTAAAAAGCTTTAAAAGTGAGAAAGTACAAAAATGAATCTTGTTTACATAAGAAATTTTTCATAAGTGATTCATGGTTTTCCACCCTTCTCTTTCCTATGTGATAAAGGTAATAGCATGCCATTAATATTTTAAGAAAAATAAAGAAATAAGAATTAAAGAAGCAGTACAAGTTTTCAATTTTAAGATAACTGAGAGTTTACTGAAGATGGGCAAAGGAATGGAATGCTCCCATGATTGAATAAAATTCTGATGATTATGTGTAGGAAGGACAATGAGGTGGTAATCTAAAGAGACCAATGAAACTCAGATTTTAAAAAAGAAACATGATAAAATGAATATCACATAGCAGCTAATGGAAAGCCACATGCTGTATTGGCACACTTGAAATATTGGTACAATGTGTGCAAAGCCTCCTGTAGGCTGCAGCAAACTTTGAGAAGGAAATGGGTGAAAGATGCCTAGGATAGATAGGTTTATATGGCTCATAATTGCCATTGTTGGAGGAAATTCCCAATGAGATCACAGTGAAATCTGAGTATTTGAATGTGATGTACATACAAATAATAGAAAGATAGAAAAGTAATAAATAGTGAATGATAAATACGAAAGAATAGTTCCTCAAGTAAAGAGTTCAGGAACATGAAGTCTTACAATGAATGATACAGGGGTTTTTAAGGGGCAAGAATATCACAAAAAGGAAAGGACAATTTTCAAGCAGTTCTAATATAAAAGTATGACATAGTCTTTAAAGAATGACACAACTCCTAAAATTCAGAATGAAATGAGTGTGAGTCATAAGGAGCTGATGTCCAGCAAAATTAATATCTTGCTCAAAGTTATATATGTATATATGTATATATATATATATAGCTAATAATAGAGGAAGGATTTGAACTTCTGCTGAATTTGTGCTTAGTTTTTTTTAATCATCTATTCCTTCTATAGTATGCCTTAAAGACAACTATCTCTACTAAATCCTCTCTTCTCTAGGTTAAAAACATTCACAAATCTATCAACCATTCTTTATAAAGCATAAAAAGCATCATCTGCTGCTTTCTGATGATCCATTCCTGGACATGCTACAGTTTACTAATCATCCTTCCTATAATGCATTAGGTACTACAATGATCTTCATCAATTTCCATCACATTAGATATGGTCCTGTTAATATACTGACTCCTGACTGTCATATGTCAGTTAATTGGCTCCTACAACATAATGAAACAATTAAAAACCTTACCATCTACTTTAATAGCACCTCTTAAATCTGATCCCTTCTCTCCACTCAAATAGCCATATTCTTAGGACAGACTATCATCATCCCACACTTGGTGACTTTGCACTGGCATCCTGCCTGGTTGCCTGCCTCAAGTCTCTCCCTACCTTATCCTGACCTCATCACACTGCCAAAGTGGTTTTGTTTAAGCGCAGATTTGATCATTTCACTCCATGATGCCCTATTCCCTCTAGCATGTTGGAAGGGGATCTCTCTCCATTATGTTACTTTGTTTGACATCATCAATCAGTGACCTGGAGGTCAAAGACCACTGAGATGTACAGGTTTATACAAACCCTCAGAGAAAGGAAGTTTAAACCAACGAGACAGGAAACTGATCCCGTAAGCACTACCCCTCTGGGTGATGCCAGGCAAATTAAAGAACTATAGTTGGTTCTTGAGATGTGATGTGGGAGAGCTAGTGGGTGAATATAACTGTTTAGAAGGTGAGACCAGGAGATTGTTCAGCTCTTCTGGCTGGAGCTTGGAACCTGAAGGAACTCATGTCAGTGAGGAGCTTCAATCCATCATTATGTAGCTTGATCCCATATCAAGCTACATAATAATATCTGGAAGTGGAAATGGGTTTTGTTTGCCTTCAGGAATGTAAGAATCACCACTTTATTTAATCTTTTATCCAGGTTATCTTGGGAAACTTAATGTGGAAATTTCTTCCACAGAATATTTTAATATATTAAATTTCATTTAGTCTCAGTTAAGAAAGTTACATATATACATACATATGTATATATACATATATATGTACACACATAATAGCCTACACATTCAACCTTCTAGAAAAGGAAAGTAGATTTCAAAAATTCTTATACCACAATATCAAACCTGTGTAATTATTGCTTAGTTCTGCTTTGGATGTGAGATCTATAATGAATGTTTGAGAAGACAATCTTTTTGTTTGATACTGACAGGCACTCAATACCATTTCTCTGTTAGGTTTCAAGCAAGGCTGCAGAACTTGAGAAAGCTTCACTGACAAGATAAAATGGTTGTCCAAAGTTTCTAATAAAAGAAATCATGGAGGAACTGACTATTGATTTACAACATTTAACTACAAAAAGAGGGTGACTGCTAATATATTGAAATAAAGATCTCATTTCCTAGTGGTAAAATGACTTTTTGTTATGCCAAAAAGTTGTTGCCCCATTTGTATATGTTAATGTATCTATAAATTACTTGTCAGAGTTCATATAAATAAAAATCCTTTTTCAAATGTACTAAAGAGCTTATACCAAGAATTAGAAAGAAAAATGTATCATCTAGGAAAAAAATGATAAACTAGTCACTGAAATCTTAATTTTTTTAACATGGCTTGGTTGTGGCTCTGGTTCCTAAAATTCTTTTTTGGGAGAATATTCTAACTTCCTAAAAAGTTCATTTTAAGTACCTCCTCCAATTGAAACCTTTTCTGAATTTCTCAGTTGCTAAGGTCTCATATCCCCAAATATCTATATTTACTTCCTATATATTCTCTGTGGGATGTGTGTGTGTGTTTGAGTGTGTGTGTGTGTGTGTGTGTGTGTGTGTGTGTGTGTGTGCTAGTGTTATTAGAGATAGAGAACCTTAGAGTCAGGAATATCTGGGTTCAAATCTAAACACTAATGGGAATTGGCCATGTAGTCTAGGACAAGTGACAACTTTTCAGGTCCCTGAGTCACTCTTTAAGGCTATATATAAGTATAAGTTGCATAACTGTTAACAAACAGCATTATTTTTAGGTGCTTTTATATGAATAAAATGATGGCTCTAGACTTTTAAAAATACACTTTCTCATATGTTTATCTCTACCCCAACAGAATATATGATTCTGGGAGAGAAAGGAAGTTTCATTTTTTCCCTTTATAACTGCTGTGGGCACAGTATCTTCCATAGTAGGTGCTTAAGAAATGTTTGGTATGGGGCAGCTAGGTAGCACCACAATGGATAGAGTCTCAGACCTGGAGTTGGGAGGTCCTCGTTTCAAATCTGGCTTCAGATAACTTCCTAGCTGTTTAACTGGACAAGTCACTTATCCACAATTGCTTAATCTTTGCTGCTCCTCTGTCTAAGAACTGATACTGAGACAAAAGGAAAGGGTTTAAATAAAAAGAAATGTTTGGCAATCTATTGATTTATTGACTGGAAAGACACTTGAAAAACATCTAGTCCAACCATCTTACTTTTTAGATGAAGTCGGAAAAGTACAAAGAAATTAAATGTATTTCCTTAGGTCCTGAAGGCAGTAAATAACAGAGCTGGAATTTGTTAGGTTTTCTCCCTCCACATCTAGTATTCTTTCCACTGCACCATGATAGGAAGGTTTCTAGTATGTCCAGTACTTGAGAATATATCTCTTTTGAAGACTAGCTTAAGGTCAAAGAACTCCATTACTCAAGATTTGTCTCTAGGTCCATTTTTTCAACTACATTACTTCCCAAAGACTGCCTTGGCTTGGGAGTTTTTAATCTGCATCAGTATTGAATGTAATCATTCCAACAAAATCAACCAAAGAATTCATAGATCTTCAAAATAAGGAACAAAAATGTTCAAGTTACTTGTGTGGATCTAAATAATTATATATGATACTATCAAAATTAGACTATAATATAATATATTCCATATAATCATCTGTGGGGAAACACAGACATGTATACCATAGGCATTTTGTCATACTGTCTTCTGTCCCCTTTTTCCTCCAGTGGAAATGTAGACTCAATAGACTAGAGAATTCAGAAATAAACATCTTTCTTTCCCACCCCAATACACACACACACACACACACACACACACACACACACACACAGACACACCCTGGAGGAGTGTATACACTCAGCCTGACACACCATTCTAGGTCTGAATTATCAGATGGATGGATGAATGAGTGAAAACTTACCTAATTATATATCTGACTGATCTCAGACCATGTTTTATACATCTAGTCAAAGTATCTAACTAGGATACAAAGACCTGCCTAGTAGATCTCTTGCTATCTTCCCTACTATTGAAAGTATTTGTATTTCTTCCCCCACTCTAGGTGCCATATTTTCCTTTTGCTGTAGCACAGTAATAAAATCAAATTTGCCATTGTTAACAGAAAGGGCATGACATTCTAGTGCTCTGTGACTATTCATAATACCTGAAACTACCAATATCTAAACTATCTTCCCTAACCTTCATCCTACTATTGGTATTATATCTGCCTCTTATAGGTACTTCAAGAACAAGGACTATCTCACTTTTCTATTTGTATGCCCAGGATATAGTATAGTGCATGATCATAATGGGTACTTCAAATTTGCTTATGTATTTATTCATTCATTGTAGACATAGAACATGAAAATAGATAATGGGAGCAGCTAGCTGGCTCAGTGGATAGAGAGTCATGCCTGGAGACTGGTGGTCCTGGGCTCAAATTTGTCTTCTGACTTCCTGAATGTGTAACCCTGGGCAAGTCATTTGAATCCCATTGTCTAGCTCTTATTGACAGTCCATATGGACATGATGAGGGCACATAGGGTGCAATAATTTCTTTTTTCCTTCCTTCCTTCCTTCCTTCCTTCCTTCCTTCCTTCCTTCCTTCCTTCCTTCCTTCCTTCCTTCCTTTCTTTCTTGCTTTCTTTCTTGCTTGCTTTCCTCTTTATCTCTTCCTCCCTTCCCCTTCATTCCTTCTTTTCTCTCCTTTCCTTTTTTAATTTTTTTTATTAATTGAGACTTATTCTCTTCTTACCAAGCCTATAAGCAACCTGACTATTCAGGCACCAAATTGTACTGCTGATCAGCATGGAAACTTCACCATGCTCAATTTTCAACTAGTTTGCACTTCCTTAGGCAGCCTAATACCTCTCCTCATCTTCTGAGGGTTTTCTCTATTGGTTCTATAATTTATATAGACTCCTGACCACTTTTAGCCTGACTGAAGCTCCCCAACTCTAACAACCCATCAGTCTTAGCCTTCCCAGGAGCAGGGACCTCAGATGAAGATCACCACACCAGACAGGAATTTAGTTTCAAAACATAATATGTTCTGTCTAATAATACTATAGTAATATGAATTGTACTCAAATTTAGTAAATGTTTCCAGAGGAATGTAACCCTTTGGGAAGCAATGCATATAATTAAAGCCCATCTATTAAACATGAACAAGAGACTACAAAAAATAATACTGCTGAAATTTAGAATCTGAGGGAGTTTCAAATTCTAACAATTCTGGCTGCAGATTGTCAGAGCACAACCTACGTGATGGTTTTTATAGCTCTTCAGGTGAATGAAATTTAGTGCAACCTTTCAATGTATATATCATAAAATTAACTACAAAATCTACTGCTGAATACCAAACCCTCAACATTTAATCTGTGACTTACCTATGAGGGTCAGAAAAAAGAAATTTGATAAAAATGAAAAGTTCAGGAAAATGATTTCCAAAAAGCAACAGACATATAGATCACCAATTTATCCCATTCAGATGGTTTTATAATTGCATGCAACCTACAGAGTTCCACATTTTCTTAGTTCTCAAATGGCCAGACTCAGAAGGTGGTGACTTTCTCCTGCCTGGTTGGTTGGTTGCTTTTATTTTCATTTCCTGTGTAAGAGTGAGATTGCTGTTTAGGGAGAGTTAAATCTACTTCAAGCATAAGAATCATTTGTCCCTTGAGGTGCTGAGCTTCAATGAATAGCTGTTCGTTCCTTCTTATTCATCCTCTCTTTCCAATTTGTGCTGAGTAGCACTACAGGGTTTCATTTAGTTTCTCCTGTTTCATATAGCTTTGTTTCTGGCTCCATAGTTCTTGGGCCCAATTTTGGAGGGTAGAGCTTCAGATGTCATTTTCTTGGGATCGTCCTCTTCAGTACAAGTTCATCTGCTCATGCTGTGTTGCTAGATTATGTCCTGATTGCTGAATAGTTACTATTTCTCTCAGGTGGGAAAAAATCATACCAGTGATGTTAAGTAATTGTTATATCTTTTCCCCCTATTGGTCAGACAATAAAAAATGAAGGGACCTATGAGTTAAATTAGAAATGAACCAAAGTAATACAATTTCCTCTTCATCTCTAGTATGTCCCTTTATGTTATTGCTGAGACATGGTATCAGTTAACCCCCTGCAATGTACTTTATTGGCATAGCAGAACATTTTTACAAATAAATATCCAACCCAAAGTTTGGGACTTCAGTTTGTTTTGACTTGAAACAAAAAGTATCATTCACCAAAAATGTAAAATAAAAAAAAACAAACAAAAAAAACCCTAATTGAATATAGTGAAGGTTGTTAGTCTGAAAAAATGAAGTTCAAATAAAAAAGTTAACTAGATATTGTCTACTTTTGTAGATTGTTGAGGTTAGAACATAATATACTATTGTGTTAAATTAAAATTTTCTGAGGACTATATCTTAAATTATAAGAATTTATTAAATAATAAAAATGGACCAGAGGGGGAAAAAAGATCTCTAACCACATATGGCTACTGGTTCCCCCTGCAAGACTCCTCCAAAAACTGGACCAAGAACCCAGAGTTAGGAATTGGCCCTCTGCACACTTTCTACCTCTGGATTCCCCACAAATAAAGTCCTTTTTCTCAATACTCAAATTTATGCTCTTTATAAGGTCTCTTTCCTAAGTTCCTCTGACTGGAAAACTCTGACCTCACTCTGGCCCAAGAGGCAGATCTTCCAGACACTAAGAAATCATTAAGGGCAAGAGACAAGGCTCTTTCTGCTGTCAAGAGTCAAAAGACCTTTCAAATGTCTTCAGAGTGTGCATTTCCATTCCTCTTTATCCCTTTCACTTTCCTCTAGTCACTATTTAATTCAATTATCTGGTGGGGTAAGTTGCAATTTAATTCCAATAAAGAGTGAGGCAAATTGTAATTTCAAATTTAATATAAAAATTCATCCTTTTAAAAATTCAGAGTTAATATTAGGGTACCAAAGAAAGGAACAGGCAAATTTTAAATTTTCACAGTTGCAAATCTCTGAGTTTTTTGAGAACTTATCTCACTGTTTCCTTGATCTGAAAATGCTATATATTTTTTTACCTATAAACTCTTCTTGGTGCATACTGCTTCTCAATAATTCTTATATGCTATTCTGATAAAGTATCTGTCTCCTTACCCACTGGGACTGTTTCAAAGCTTTACTTTGATATTCTATATCCTGTCCAATTTATCATCTCCACTTTGCTCATTTTCAAACTCTTAGAGCAGATGGATTTGCTTCTGATTTCACTAAGAAGATTGAGGCCATCTCACATAACTTCCTTAGTTTACTCACACCTTACAGCTCCACATTCTTGCTATCTCAGAGGATAAAGTATTCCTATCTTTAACTATACATTTACCATTTCTTTGTCATTCATTCATATCTTGCTCCCATTAGCCTCGGCCTCTTTAACAATTTTTCTTGAAATACCATGAAACCCCTTCTTTCTCCTAACTCAACTTCAATTTCTCCCATTCCTTTGTTTCCTTCCCACTACCTAAATAGCTCATCAGTTCTCTGAAGTTCTAAGTCTTCCTTTGAACCTCTTGCATCATATATCTACCATTCCATCACTCATTCATCTCCTTAGTGAATAAAATTATATTTTATTTTGGTGCATACATATAATTTCCCCCAATGAGGAAACATTGATCTATCAAGGCAGATCAGGAACTACTCTGCAATTTATACAGAAAGTGGTTTGGTGGGAAAGAGCCCCAGTTACAAAGTGTCTATTAAACCAAGGTCCTCCAATGACTATTCATAAAGCTATCTAAGGCAGATTTTCATTTCATCATCATTGTTTTCTTCATAAACCTTAAAAATAACATTTCATAGACATATTTTCTGTCTGCTTCACTCTTTTGGGTATATTTGAATTCTTTAGCAATATTTATTTTGGATTTTTTTTTTTATTTCTCCACCATTCTCCAACACAGGATACCTTCTCTCCACCTCAGGCCACCACACTATCAAAAAAAAATTCCCAAACTTTCATCTTTCTTTTTATGTATGGTATTCTTACAACAGATTGTAAGTAGTGTAAGTTCCTAGAGAACAGGGTTTGTCTTTCATCTATATCCCTAGTATTTAGTACAGTGCCTAGCACATAGTAGAGACTTAAAAATCTTTGTTAAATATTGATTATGGCCTTCTTTGCCTTCAAATCTACTAAAACTGTTCCCCCCTCTCTCTCCTTGATCTTTTTATAGCTTTTGATGCTACTGATCACACTGTTCTAATATTCTCACTCCTCTTGGTTTCAGAAGTAAAATGGCATTCTTATTTTCCTTCTACTTTAATAGTTCATTCTTACTTTTTTTTTTCCAGATCACTTAAGGTAGATATTCCCTGAAATTCTGACCTCAGTGATTCATGGAGACAAGATAAAGATAGAACCTAGAAATAATTTCATTGGTATAGGATAGTCAAGAAGAAAAAACTTTCTCTACCAATGTAGTCCAGCATGTTTTATGAAATTCATTCTTTTAGAGACTAGCCTAGGGTACTGAGAGATTAAATGACGTGTCTAAAATCAAGCAGCTTTTATTTGTCAGAGAAAGCTCTTGAATTCTGGTTTTCTTGGTTGCTTTTTTTATAATCATCAAATTGGCAAAAGTGGTAAGAGGTAGAAAGGGACCATGTTGAACTTTCCAAGAGAAGTCAGGTAGACCAGTAATAATTCACTGGCACAATATTGTTCTGACCACTTTAGAAAATAATTTAATTATGTAAGAAGTCATAGAATTTCATCCAATCATATTTAGGATAAAAATGTTTAAATGCACATTTCTCCCATTACATGTTGTATATATTTACCTATATATATGTGTATATATAGTGTTGTATATTATCTATTGCATATGCATACATAATCTTTATAGTTTCTTATGCTTTCTTCAACCTAATGTTGGCTATATCCTTTCAAATCCACTCCCTTCTGAGACTCATTCACAATATCCCTGAGATAATTCTTATTTTTTTAATTTTGTGTTTTACCTCCTGCTCCTTTTGTTGCCCTGATAAAAGTAAATGTACAATATTTATTTTACCTCATTCTCTATCCTATCCAATTTCTTAATTTTAGTGTCATTAATTCCAAATATCTCCATCCAAGATGTTTTTCTTTCATTCCACTACTTTTCTTACTCTTTCCCCCTCCTAATGTACTCTAGATTCTGTTCTTAGGCATTTTAATTATAGAGAGTGAAAACAAAAGACAATGGGAAGGGTTCTATAACCCATTACCAGGGACCATTGTATCTTGTTCAACCAACTCTGAACCAATCCCCCTTGGGGTCCCAATCACTCACTCCTTGTGGAAACTAGTTCTTGGAAATATGACCTTGGTTTAGACAAGCTTTTCTACTAAATTTCCCACTTCCCCACCACCAACGAACTTTATTGTAGGTCCTATTTGCTCCCTCCTCAGCCTCTGTGGAATTGCTTCAATTTGTCACCAGATGATTTAGTTTTTTTTCTTCAGATGATTCTCTTTTTGTTGGTAATATCCATCTTCTAGTCATGCCTGTGTGATCTGTCCCTTTCCCCTCCAATCTTCCACTTTCCCATTATCCCAAAAGATTTGGAAAAGAAATTGAAAGATACTTGTTCAATCTTCCTCTTGAGCAGGGTATTCCTAGGGCTTCCTTTCCATTCTGTATTCTTTCCTCCCAGAAGGAATTGCTCTTTATTAGGTGACCATTGATTTACTAGTTACAGAATCATAATTTTTTTTTGCCTTGATGTATTAATTCACTTCTTCCTCCTATTTTTCTCCTGCTTATTTCCTTCATGTTTTATGCTCCTTAGTTCTTTATCAGACACACAATCTAAGGAATTTTTAATTTTATTTTCTTAAGTGGTGTCAGGAGTGATGGACTGGTGAGCTGTATTTCATTTATAAAATCTTTAAGAATTACCTTCTGTTTTTTAAATCTCATATATGTTTTGGCTTCATTCTTGTAATTTTCTAACTAATTTAACGTAGTGGAGGGGCAGCTATACTCTGGGTTACTGTTTGTTTCATAACCTTCCCAGGATTCTCTTCCTTTACCTTTTACATCCTACATAAGCATTTCCCTTAGGTTTTATATCTCTTTTTGGCAACATGTTTATGTGTGCTGGCTGAAATGTCTTCCAGAATATTTTTTCTCCTTTGCTGGGGCAAATAGTATACTTTAAAACTGTTTTTGAAGTGGTGATGATTATTGTTAAAGTTTGACACCAATTTTTGGTAACAATAACCCATTTAAATTGATCAGACTAGAATTATTTAATTTAAGGACATATCTCACCTTTACACTTTTACCAAAAATTGGAATTGATTTTTATATTTTCTTTTATAATACAATGGACTGGCTAGATGCAGATAGTGGATTCAAAAACAGTTGCCTCAAAAGTAAACATCTCTCACTCGTTTGTATTAAGGTAGATTTAATTTATTGTTTTGTTTGGATTTTTGCTATTTATCATTTGTAATTCATCATATCCAGCACCTTCTGACCCCTTTTTAGATCTGTCCACTGTGTGAATGCAATTTTATCCTAATTGCTTAGTTGGAAAATAATAGATTATATATTTTTTATTATTCCCAGGTCATTTGCTTTAGTACTTCCATCAGAACTACATATAATTTGATGTATAGGTTTTTGTAATGTTTCCTATATTAAGGCCCAATCACGTTAATTGATTCCACTGATTTTACCAAACAGAATATTATGTTACCTGTGAACAGGCATCAGAGATATTACTTTATATGGTTTGCTTCAATATTGTTTTATGGATCATATAGATGACTTTTCTACAATTTTTCTCTGGACTGTTATTTCATCCCATCACCAAAATGTTTTAGCACTATGGCATTTGCAATAATTTCCAAATACATAGCAATAGTTGCAATGCCATTTAAGCTGCCAAGGACTATATAGCTTGTTGAGCCCAGACAGTTGTGGGACTGTTAGATACCAGAGAAAAAGATTAAGTAAATTCTCAAATGGTGCTACACTCCTTACTGCTAAAGGGACAGATCAGCTATGAAAATAGCAAAAGAAGTATAATGAAAGTGGTTCCATTATTTGAATATGTAATGGTTTCCTGTGTATTAAGTTCAATGCTGAAAGTTCCAACAAAGATTACACCAAACCTAAACTTCTTACATTTTTTTCTTCTCCTAGTAGTATTTTTTCATCATTTTCCAAAGAACCAAGAAAAAAGTAGTTTCATTATAAATCCAAAGGTAGTTTAAGGAGCAGAGGATATTCTTATAGATAAAATATGATAGATAAAAATATGAGAGTGATGAATTTGGATTTTAAGTTAGATCTTCAATATACTTAAAGGGAAAGAAGGAGGGAGATGGGGAGAGAGAGAGAGAGAAGGAGAGAAAGAGAAAGGGTGGGGAGAACATCAGTAGAAAGGAAAAGGAAAAAGTTGAAAGACTTTGAGAAAGGGTAAATGAAATGTGCTGAAAGGTAAATTAATGTCTGTTCAAGGGTTATGCATGTCATCTAGAAATAAATATGCTGTAGTAGGAGTAAAAAAGTCAATGGCAATGAACAGAGAAGTCCCAAAACTAATCAAAGTTGAGGAAAGAGGAAATGTACAGTATAAAACATGAGGTAGAGAGAAGCACTGGAAAGATTACAGAATGAAGCTAAAAGTATAAAAAAAATGATAAGAAAATTAAGGGTAGAAAATGAAAGAAAGATTGCACAAGAGTTTGAGATAAATCAGAATTCTTTCAAGTGCATAGGTAAGAAGAGGTCAGTGAGGGAGATAATAGGACATCTATGAAATGGGAAGTGTAATTTATTCACTGAAAAGTAGATATTGCTATCAATTTTAATGACTTCTTTGCATCAGTTTTCAGAAAAGAGGATAGAGAAAAGATATCGGCAAACAGACATACATTTGCATATCTCAGGGAAGGCAGATGAAACACATATCTAGCAGGAGCAGGTGATTAAGTTATTAAACTATTTAATTACAGGCAAAGCAGAGAACAAATTGAAAGCCAACTAGGAATGCTGAAGTTCATATCAACACAGAAGGGGTTTAGGCTGATGAATTTTAAAAGCACTTGTCAGGAAGAAAGTAGAAGAAACCATGATCTAGACCAACCCTGGTTTTGCTGGTGTGTCTAAAAGCTTGAAATTCTTGGTAGGAGAGCGCTCTAGTAGGGGCTATGTAAATGTATTCGGTTATAGAATATTTGATTAACTTTTTACTAGCTTCTTGGTGGGGAAGAGGACATTGAAACAACATTGAATTTTAGAAGTCATTTTATTCAGTTTTATAGCTCTTAACTTCCAGGAACTCCTTTTCACTTCACCAGAATCTATGCACTCATGAAGAGCACAAATTAGTATTCCATAGGCTGCTGTGAATAGGATGAAACAAGCATCAACAGACAGGGAGACTCCATCACCTTGTATCCATCATTGTTTCATGATGCCAAGCAAAAAAAGATGCAGATTTGGAAATTATCACATAGTTCTCTGGTTGTAAGCAATGTATCATTATAAGTAATGCTCAAAGATAGACACATTTAATAGACAAATTAATAGACATTAATTAAAACATCTATGAGAGCTGCAGCTAAAGATTCATTGCTTGTACAATGTATGTAGTTCAAGTAGTCCTAAAAGCATTTCATAGGATGCTGTTTCCAATACTTTTGATGGACATTTAGCCCCTGAAGGTTTCAGAAAATGGCAGAGTTGAACACAATTTAACTCTTGGTTTCTTTTTATTTCACAAGAGACTGTGACTTTACTACAATATATTATTTTCAAGGTTTACCTCAACAACTCCTGATGGGTATCAACTGATATATTTTATTCCTAGTACTGGTAATGTTGAATTCTCTAGATTTTAGACAGTACTCAGAATAGTCATGTGTTTCTAAACATTAAAAGGCTTAAGTAAACTAAAAGAGAGAAGTTACTTGGTACAGTGGAAAAGGTAGCTTATGAGTCCTATAGTAATATCTGGCCCTGGTTCTGTCACTGAAATATTATGTGCCTTTATCACTTCAATTCTTTGAAAGTCACTTTCCCAGTCTGTAAACAATGGAATTTTGTAATTCACATTAACCGAGAAGGAACTTTGACTGATTAATATGAAAATCATTTAGCAGGAAGAAACTAGAAGTCATCAGTGAAATCATCCCTCTGGCTCTGTTAATCTGTCTGAAGTCTTTAAAATCCATGATAATATAATGTTCTGGCAAAGGTTAAATAAATGTTATCAGTCACAGAATTCTTAATTAACTTTCTAACAATTACATCTGAGTGGGACACAAGGCACCCAAACTGTGCTGAGTTTTCTAATTGTTAACTTTGAGAAATCAGTGGAGAAGTTCACCTCTGATTCTCTTACCTTCCACTTTGGTTGTTACTTGAAATTGCTTTGTGTCTGTAATTGTGTGTGTATTGTATTTCCTTCTTTGCATACATTCCCACAACAGAATGAAAATGTATTGAGGGAAGGAAGAGTTAATTTTTTGTCTCTGTATTTCCAGTGCTTATCATAATGGCTATCACATATTAAATGCTTAATAAATGTTTTATGGATGAATGAATGAATTTGATTGATTAGTAGATTAGATCTTTTGCTTGTTTGGGAATGGGGTGACAATGCATTAAAGTTGGTATCAGTTTAGTAAATATAACTCTGAGATGCCATGCATCCTCAGGTAGAAATATAGGGTAGACAATTGGAAATGCTGTTTTGTAACTTGGAATAGGGTTGGTGGTTGACTATTAGGAACACACTAGAATAAGATGTGTGTTGAAGACATGAGAATCAAGGAGATAGCAGATGAAGTTAATAGAGAAAATAATACTTTTGTTTGTCCTCCATTTTTGGAGAGGATCTATGATATCACAGGGTGATGTCTTGGTTTGTGTATGATTAAATTTAAGTGAAGCAGAGCTGCATAAATTCTGATGTCTGACTAAGTTCTAAGTGCTCCACAGCACCTACTTCAGATGCTTTCAGGGTTATTAGAACATATTGTTCTCATCCACCCATTATGGAGGAGAAGTCTTTATATGCTTGGGGTAAACACCTCCTTAATTCACATATGGATTTGTGGTCCAGCAGTTATCCTCACCATGCTAAGATGGTTTACTGGCGTATGACCACTGCAGTGTCCAAGGCCACTTGGACACTAGTGGCTAGTCCTCCTTGAACACCATAGGGAAAAATACAATATGAACATTAATTGCCCTTCAAGGAAATCCTATACTAGGAAAAAAATCTAAGAAGTGTCTTTGAAGGAGACAATAAAGGTATAAGGAAGTAGGGGGAATGATATATCAATCAATAATCTTTTGCTAAAAATGTATGCTTTGACTAGTTTTGTGTAAAATGTTAGGCATGTAAATGAACAGACTCTGTCATGAGGAGCAGTTTTGTACAACCCAAAGGAAAGAGTCACAAGAGTTTTAAAAAAAATTCAAAAAAGTATGTGACCTAAGAATGTTTTAATCTAGTATTTAGGAAGCCATTGGTAATTTGGGAAAGTAGTTTTGGTGGCATGGAAAGGACAAAGGTCATATTATAAGGAGTTAAAAGGGAATCAGTGATAAGAAAGAAAATGCAATAAATATGAATCTTTTAAAATGCAGATGTAAAATGATAAAAGAAATGCTACTCTACTAAAAAAATTGATGGTCAGTTTTGCTTCTTTTTCTTTTAATATTGAAGACACTTGAAGTTTTCTTTATGCTACAATGAATGAGCCAGTAGAAAGTGACTAATGATGTAAATGATAGGAAATGAGAACTTCTACAAGGTTCAGGAGGGGCAGGACAAATTAAAACAACAGATAGAAACCTTGGTAAAGCAGAGAGGAAATAGATGAATCTGGTTAGAGGGAGGAACTATGTAGGGAGCAGTGGGAAAAAAGGTTAGAAAGGTAGATTTAGGCTGAAGGATGCTGTTTTAAATCTCATGATGGCAAGTTAAACTTATTGGGTAAGCAACTGGGTATCAATGGAAGTTTCTCTATAGGGGAATGTACAGGACAACCTCAGAGAAGGCTTTTAAATTTTTCAATCATTTGTTAATGTGGAGAATAAATAAGAATGGGAGAAAGACTGTAGGGAGACTAGAAAAGAGCTTGCTGCAATAATCTAAATGTGAAATAATGAATTCTCTTTCCTTAGTTTAGTATATAATATATAATAAAGCCTTAAAAATGTTTGTCAACTAAGTTGTAGGAATGCCGGGTATGTGAATGATTAAAAAGTAAAAATTAAAAGAAGTTGCAACTGAATGGATGTGGGAAGAGACAGTGTGAATTCAACATGATACCAATGTGTCCAGCCTACTGTGCAAATTTAGCATGAGACTTTCTAAACTGTATCTCTATCTGGCAATGGGTGGAGTCCTCCCTGCAATGCTGGGAGATGCTGTGCTGGCACTAGGTGGCACTAAGGACAATATAGTGACTTTTAGCATCTGGAAGATCTACTTCTGATCTAGATTGACATCAGAGTCCAACAAATCAGAAGGGCTCAGAAAAGCAATACCACAAGAAGGGCTCTTTTGCCAAAGAACCACTTAGAGCAGAGGTAGCTAGGAGAGCTCTAGCTCACCCACGTGGTGGCTGCAAAATTGGCCTGGGGGTGGCATGAGACTAGGAGAGTGCCAGGGCTGGCAGGTGGGTGCTGGCTAGGGGAGCCCTAGCACATAAACAGTAGGGCTTGGGGCTAGCCAGGGAAGCGTCAACATGGCTGAGGTCTGGTTGTGAAGCTGGTGCAACTGACTGGGAGAGGATACTGGTGTATTTTCTTTCTCCCAACCACTTTCATTATCTAATAAATAATTAGAGATTAAGATACTCTCCGGAGAAATTTTTAATTATAACACTAGGTAGTTAGGAATATAAAAGTACTATGACTAGAAATAGGAAAATCAGGAAATAAATGCTCATGTCAATTATAAAGAACTTCAATTTGAAGTTCTAGCAAATGATTCTCAGAGAGGTGCCATGTAATTGCCCTCCTTCTGGCTTTCAAAAATTCTTAGCACTATTATTATCAGTGTCAACATTAATAATTATAAACATTCAATAATTAAACCTTTTTGAATTAAATGTTTTTATACAATGCCTGTGATATTTAGCCTGGTTGCTGGAACATAGTAGGTTGCTTAATATATGCTTATTGACTTGGTTTGACTCTTATATACAGAATACTTTGTTGGGAAGGAAAAAAAAGAAGTATCCAACTAAGGCATAGTGCCGGCTCTTATATATCATGCAGTCTAGTAAGATGACAGAGCACAAACACTGACAACCATTATATATGAAATCACATAAAAAGTGCATTAGTGAGTTAGAAAATAAAATTCTGTATAAAGTCTGACAGTGAAGGTCATTATTGAAAAGCAGTTGAAGGAAAATCATAAAATCATAAAAGAGAAGGTAACAGAGAATGGTAAGAATTTAAGAGATGGAGGCACAGAGAAGAGTACGGAGACAGAGAGACCGGAGAGAAAAGATGTTCTACATGCGTGAAAGAATATGAGCAAAAACTCATATTTTTTGCTGTGGAATGACAAGCAACTTCTAGAATAGCTTGAGATAAGGTTGGAATCAAGGCTTTGAATGCTAGGCAGATGAATTTGAAATTTCCAAAATAGGTAAAAGGAAACTCTAAAGATTGATGAGTAATGACATGATCAGATCTTTGCAGAGGAATTATTTTTAGCAGAGGGCTGAAGAACTGACTGAAGGAGAAAGCAAAGGGAATTCTTAGCATTCTTCAAGGCTCAACTCTCAAGCTACTCACAGCCCAAAGTCCTATCCGATTTTAGTTACTAGTGCCTCCTCAAAAACTGCTATTTAGTTTTACACAGATAAGAAAGTATGTATGTATATAGTCATCAATATACGCAATATATGTGTATGTCTTCTTAACTGTATATACATTATTTTATTAGCCTTCAGAAAATGTAATCATCACAAGGGTATATAATATATTGTCTTTGTAACTTTAGTGTTCGAAAAAACTTATGTTTGTTGAATTGATTTTAAAAACCTTTGAAAAGATAACTTCACTAATCTAAAAGGGTGCTAGCCAATGCCTATGCTATGGTTATAGTTGGTGGGGGAAGTGGGGTTTTGAAAACAGAGAAGTAGAAAGATAGATTATACATTGCTAAGTTATAAATGATAAAACTAGAAAATGATTCAATAATAGAGATAGGGTAACAGGAAGAGTTAAAATTGAATATGGGAAATGAGTTAAAGAAGAAGAATGCAAAAATTATAATTCTGCAAGCTGGGTTATAAAATAACAGTATAGTACCTGTAGGAATAAATCAAGGAAAACAGCGATGAATCCAATGAATCATGGTATTTGATGAAAGTGGTCAGAATTATTGATAAAAAATGCCAGCTCATTTCCACAGGATCAGCATCATCAACAAAAACTGTCTGAGACAAAAGCAAAAGAGTAAACCCCATACTCATGAAATGACACAAATTGAATATTTTAGGGAGTAATCTAAAAGCTATAAAGTTCCTGACACACATCTTATGGGAGTGAACAGTAGTAATTTCTTTAGAACAAGGCTCTGGAAAAAATTACTTCCCTCTCAACTCTGACCTAACCCCTCACATCTCTATTTGTTTTCTGAGTCGTGCATCCAAGTCTTTGAAAGATTCCAGCCTTGAGTGAAAACAGTTCTTTCGAGTGGTTTTGGCTGCAAAAGTGCTTCTATTTGTCAATTTAGAAGGCCAACAGCATTAACAATGGGATCAACTCTATTCTGGAGTAGAAAAATCTAAAAAAAATTACTTTTCCAAGAGCCAACAAATAGCATGTGTACAAGCAAATCTGGCAGCCCCTTCTAGTCCTGTGTGCATGCTGACAAAACTGGGCTCCATTTAGAGAAACAGCCACTGCTTTTAGAGGTGGTCCCCTGATATCTTGATGCCACGTAACAGACATGAAATCTGAGGACTTCTCTTACTCAGTCTTTTACTTACTATTTATCCTTAACCCCTGGCAATCAATCAATCAATCAGTCAATCAATTAGCAAACATTTCTCGTATTAGACTTCTAATCTGTGCAGAGCTTTGGGAATAAAAACATAAATGAGAACAATCCCCAGTCTCAAGAGTTTATATTCTCCTAGGGAAAATTACTGATCTCCCCTGGCAGAAAAAACAAAATGTCCACACCCACAAACCTATATCACATATATACATATATATATATATATATATATATATATATACAAGTATGTGTGTATGTATAATACAATTATAAATGCTCATATACACACATGTACCTATGTATACATGCCTATATAGATGCACATATAAAATCTACACAGGGAATACAGGGTAATTTTAGACACTGTCAGCTATAGTAATTAGATAGAGAAGAGCTTCAAATAAAAGGTGGATTCTGATAGTTGGAGGTGAAGGAGGTATGAGGCACAACCATTGCAAAGAGACAGAAAAGGATCAAGTTGGGTGGAAGAGTAAGTAACCTGTTATGTTGAGTTAACTGAAGATATGAGACTAGCAATGTTTAAAAAGGTTAGAAAGGTAGGAAGGAATAAGATTGTAAACTTAAGTGCCAAACTAAGAACTTTCTATTCAATCCTGGAAATATTAGGGAGCCATGGAAGGTTATTGAAATGTGTGTGCATATGTGTGTTTGTGGGTGTAGTGTCTGGAGCAGTGTGGTGTGATAGGTAAGATATCCAGTTTTACACTTTATGAATACAATTTTGGGTTAATCCAATGAGTTAACTGCATGCATGGAGGTTAGATTGAAGTAGAGAGAGGCTCATTTTATAAATGATATTTAATAATAAAACTACTACAGAGTGCACTATAAGTAACTTTTTTGGCCTAGGCTATCTTCTCCTCCATTAAGAAAAGAGATATCTTCTTTCCCCGTGTGGACTCTACTGCTACAAAAATTCATAGGACCTTTGTAGCTAGCAAAATAAACAATGATTATACTTATTTTGGATATGAGTAAAATTCAAAATTCCTCTTGAAATTGATGAATCTTCTTGTGTTTATAGTGATTAACATCAAGCTGCTAATTAAAGGAATAACTAGTTGAAAAGTGAACAATTTAATCATTATTCAAAAATTTATTCATTCTTCCTTTACCATTTGAGCTGTTCATGAATGCTAACTCTTTGGCTATGGACTTCTCTGTTCTTTTTCCAGTGAAAGAGTTATTCGTGTTTGTCTTATATTGAAGTATTTCTAAGTTTATGGGAAACCTCCCATCTTAGTTAATGTGTTCCAAGATATGATGCATAAGTAATGATGTGTTCTGAATATACCTCTTATTATTTAAGATTTTGACTCATAAGTCCCCAAAGTCCTATTTTTAGACTGATGGGCCTAATGTTTCTAGTGCAGACTCAAAGCTATCTTTTCAAAATCATCATAGGACAGTGTATGTGTGTGTGTGTGTGTGTGTGTGTGTGTGTGTGTGTGTGTGTGTGTATGTGTGTGTTTGTGTGCATCACCTAGGTCTCAATGTGTTAAATTTCATAAGAAAAAGGAAAAATGTAATGGCATATCTCAGTGAAAATAGCTCATATTTTTGAAAAATAACTTGAAAAAAATTTATTAATTAAATTGAATTGAAAAGTAGAACTTAGCAGTATTGTGTAATGAGTAAGGAAGGTAATGACAATACAACTCCCCTTTATGACTTCATTCTTGGGAATTTATCAAGAAATAAAAAACAAAAGAAACAGAAGATAAATAATACTGTCAAGTTTTTCTCTCAAATACTTAGAAAATGGATCATGTATTCATCTCTTTCTAATTTTCCCTTTTAATAAAATCAGTTTTATTGATATATTTTTGCTTTCACATACTTTAAATATCCCCCTGCATTCCATCTTTCCAACTGCTCCCAGAGGATCATTTTATATAACAAGTAGTTTCCCACATTTCTTACACAAGGAAGAAACAGTTGGTCTATAAGCAATAAACAATTAAGAACAAACTATCTCAAAATTTAATGGAGGAGTTAATATAATATTGAGAGCATGTGGATAAATGGTGACATCAATACATCCAATCATTTTGGAGAGCAATATGGAATTATACTAAAAAGTTATGTCTGTGTTTAACTTTTGACCAAGAAATACCATTATCAAGGTTATTTCCTAAAATGATCAGGAAAAAATGAAAGAAACCCAATATAGGTTCTAAAATATTTATTTCAACTCTCTTTGAAATGGCAAAGAACTAGAAATTTAAGGGATGCCTATCAGTTGAGGAATGGTTAGAGTTATGTCATATAATTGTGATGGAATACTATTACACTATAGAAATGACAAGCATGGAGAATTTTGGAAAGAATTACATAAAATTATGAATAGTGAAATGAGCAAAACCAGGAGAAGATTATATACAGCAACAGAAATGTTGTTTGAAAATTATTTCTTTATATCTAACTCCAGAGAAAGAATATTTGGGAGGGAGAGAAGAAAGAGAGGATATAAACTGAATATTTTAATGTAACAAACAAATTAGTTAACATTTTTAAAAAATTGCAAAAGCATGATATTTATAGGGAAAATGGGGTGAGAGGCTAGTATTAAGGAGTATGAGGAAAGGCTCCTAGTAGAAAGAGGGACTCTATTTGGGACTTAAAGGAAGAAAAGGAAATTTGATAGCAAAAATGAGGAGAGAAAAAAATTCTAGGCCTAGGGGATATCCAGTTAAAATATTCAGAGGTAGAAGATGAAGTGCTCTGTGAAATGAACAGAAAAGAACACCAGTGTCCCTGTATCAAAGTATACATGGAGATTAGTGAGTTATAAAAGTGGAAAGATAGGAAAAGGGGTAGATTGTGAAGGGTTGTGAGTGGCAAATATCTTTATATTTTCAAAGTCAAGAGGAAGGATTTCACCTTCAAATAACACAAAGATTATTAGATAAGAAGCAACAGGGTATATTTTATTTTTTTAAAAAATTATAAATTATAAGGATTAGTTTGAAATTCACTCTGACCAACTCTTAGCTATTGAAATCAGAGATTTCAGCCTCACTTTAATTTAAATGGATTTACTTTCATTTAATTCAGGACATTTGATATTAAAAACAATAGCTCCTCTCTTCATTCATTATTCTTCTCCAATTTATTTCACTAATGTTTTAATGCTAGGACCAGCCTCCCTCACCCCTAATTTAATGAAAGATTTTTACATTTGGTGTAATAGCAATAATGTTAATGGAATCTGTGGCTGTGCCTTGACATCAGTCTCCCACTAACAAAAAGTGATGCTCAGGCTTAGGCTCAATATTTATCCTCTAGTGGCAGGTTATTGCCGGGCCAAAACTTGGATTTCATTAACATCATTCTTGACATGATGTCTAAGAAATAACAATGACTACAAATATGTCACTCATTACAAATGTCTCTCTGAAAGTTTGAGGAAACCTTCTTCTTTGTATGTAGAATGGTGGTCCCCAGAAAACATTGGTTAAGTCTATTGGAATATGAGTTATGAATTATGAAGTTCATAACTAACCAGTTACTTTCCATTGATCTCTACAGGACGCAATCATGATTACAGTATAAAAAAAGTGCTCATAAAAATTGTGTGAAGACATAGAGAGCAAATGACTGTAGACTTGTTACAAGCAACTGTAGAGGTTTCTGAATCACATGCTATTGTCCACTGTGATTGCCTCCTTAGTCAGGAATATTCCCAAAGGATATGTGGATAAGGGACAGCTCCAGGAGCATTTTGAGAATCTATGGCCACTCAACACTAATAACTATACTAAAAAAGAAATATAATAAATTATTGAAGGAAAAAATGACATGATTCCTCTCTTCCCAGATGCCCTTTTCAAAAAAGGACTTTCTACAGAATAGAACCTATTAATCATTTCAAGTAGATTTTTCTTCACAACAGAAATTCTTGTCAAATCATTTGAATCTTAGTATTGAAATAACTTCAAGTGTTAACAGAAATATGTTTTTTGCTACTCTGAACCCGAGAAAGCCTCAACTAACTTAACCATGGCACTTTGGTAAGCCTCCCAATAATTGTATAGACAATAGTCTATAAGCCCAGGAAGGTATTTGGACCATCAAATCATTATTTAATTCTATTATATCAAATCTACTGAATAAGTTATAATGGACTGAACTTGATGAAGTATATAATTTGAAATTCTTAAATTTCTAATTTGAATGATTACTTTTTCTCTCTTAAGCTGCTTAGACCTTTTTATCATTTACAAAAGCTAAAACATTTGGCTACCCAAATATAGCTTCTACATCCATGCTACCCAATCCTTTGTTTATTAATCATCTTCTGCTGATAATCTAAATGATGATTAGTTTTGTCTCAGTGATTTCTTACTGTAATACACATTTCTGTAATCCTGGATTCTGATTTGTTATAGTCTTGGTTGGGAGTTTATTCAATCTTTGTTTTAAGCAATTAAGGGAAAACATTTTTAATATGTGTGATATTTAATAGTATTTTTAGAAAATGCCAACTGTCATACATAATGGAGCAATGGCAATATATTTCACAAATATATTAATATGTAAAAGGATATATTTGATTGGAATGCATAATTAAGTTTTACATTTTTTCATATCTGATACCTAAATATGTATACTTGTTCTATTCAATAATCCCTTCAAACATTCTGAACTTAGATTTTCACAGAAGACTAACTTTTTCATGTTGTAAATATCTTTATTATATTAGTTTTTGATGCCCTACACTTCTGCTGAGTCTGTTGTTTCCCTGGTTAGAATCACTTACTTCACATTCAAACTGTGTTTTTTCATCCTTCTGAATCTATTTGACATGATGGCTGTGGTGGAGATCTTTTGGGGTGGAAAACAGAATGGATTGTAATAGGTTGTAATTAAAGTCCTTCTAATTGTAAAATCCTATGATTCTGTGATTTCATATTTCTAGTAATACCTGCTATTATCTATCCTCCAACTTTTTCTACTATCAGATTATTCTTTCCTTCCTTAAAAGACCCTTCACAAAATCAAATTTTCTACAAATCTAGTGAAGACCATTCTGAAAATGTAAGATATAAGAAACAAAGATGAAGAGTAGAAAAATAAAACCAAATATCAATGCTCCTGAATCTTCAGCTCTTAGAACTAACCACCTGCTTGGCTGATGCAATTGTGCTTGTCTTTCTAATTTAATCTCTAAGCCTCTAGGGCAGGGACCATGTCCTTCAATATGTCTTATAAGGGGTTGAGCTCAACAGGCACTCAACAAATAGCAATAGTAACGATGACGGCCTTGACCTTTTGAAGTCTTTTCATCAGTAGTATTTACCAGAATTATTTCCATTGCTAGTATTTGTTTGAATGATTTCACTGACTTTAGAAATGGAAGCTTCAGCTGCCATCTATGAGTATGCCCAAAGTAGATAAAGTTAGAGCCTGAAAAACAAAGCACTTTCCTTGTATTCTATCTCAGACCAGGAAAAATGCCTGGTTAATGCTAGGAAGTAAAGGAATTCAGTAAATTCCTTTGACAATGTAAGTGGCTCTCTGGCTGTTCAGTTTTGTAGATATAGGGAAAATATTGCCAACATCACAGCATCTCTCCCCAAATGTGCCACCTGGCATCTCTTTGTCCCTTGACCAGAGACTTATTCCCTTGAGAATGGCCATTTTAGAAATGTAGGCCATTTGTCAAAAAGAAGACTGGCCAAAAGGACATGACTGAATAGTATAAATTCATCACCTTTATTAGAAAAGAAGTAAATGTACATTTTTGTAATTGATAAACTATCATGGCCAATGAAAGACTACATACTTCTTCAATTTCATTTGTAGGTTAAGCAGAGTAATGCCTGGACTTCTGCCATTTTCCTAACATGCTTTTATTTTTTAGCTCTTAAAACTGTGAACATCTCATACTTAATACATAAAACCTTTGCTTGAACTTTATTGTGCTGAACTTAAAAAACGATGCATGATTACACATGCATAGGAATATCATACAAGTATTTTATGTAAGGAAATGACTGCTTTTGGTTAGAAACAAAAATAACTAATTTGGGGGGACTGTCAATAATCAGTGGAAGAATAAATCAATGGACTACTTCTTAGTGTTATATTAATAGCTAGTATTTATATGGTAGTTTAAGGTTAGCAAAGAACTTTATAATTATTATCTCATTTGATCCTCATAAGAACCCTAAGAATTAGGTGAAATTATTATGTAGTATTTAGTATTATAGGTAGAACATTTAGTATTATAAAAAATTGCAGAAGACAGAAATTAATTCAGTCAATCGATAAATATTAAGTATTTTAGATATAATTAGGTAATATAGGTCATGACCTATATTAAAAGTTATGAATACAAAGGTTAAAGATAATCCCTGCTCTTGAGGAATTCACAGTCAGCTACCTACAAACAAGATATATGCAACATAGATTAGAGATACTAAAGAGAAGGAAGGCACCAGAGTGAACAGTGAATGATTAGACTTCCTTTAGAAGGCCAATTTTTAATTGGGACTTGAAAGAAGCTAGGAAATCTAGGAGTTGGCTATAGAGAACAAGAAAATTCCAGGCATGAGGCAGCTAGTAGAAATGCCCAGAATCAGGAGATGAAGTGCTTCTAGAGGCATGTAGCTCATAAATGTCTGAAGTTGGATTAGAACTCCTGACTCCAGATCTAGCAGTCTATCAGAAAATATCTTTTTGACACAGCACTAAAAAAATGAGATTATTATGCATTCAAGCCAACTCTGTTCCATTGGATCATCTATCATAATTAATGACCATTGGTTTGGTGTTTCATCAGCCTAGTGGAGGAGCTGACCCTTTTCCCCGAGGGTGAAATTACAAGACCAGGAAGTTTGAAGTCATGCTGAAAGACCTTACCAGAAAGTTCTTGGAATCAAATGAGTTTCTGATGCTGAAATAAGGGCATAAAAGGCAGAAAATTTCAAATACCAGAACCTAAACCAATCCTCTGCCTAGACTACAGAAGAGGGCTTTAACTTACCAGAGCAAATCAAAAGCATCTCAGTCTTCTATACACAAAGGCGTATAAGAAGGTTTTTATTTCAGGAGAAAGTTCATAATCAACCCAGTCTTCCAGAATGGATCCTTTGAACTAGCTTTGGAATATATATTCCGTCATGACTTACCTCCCCAAGGACAATGGTTTTCCCAGTTCTAACCTTATAAGTGTAGGACAGAATGATTGTATTTCCAGTCATAGATAGAATTTTATAACCCAGAACCTGGCAAAAGATTACCATTTCGCAGTGAAAAAGTTTGAACAACCAAGGCTAAATAATGAAACCAGGTTTTTAAACTTGCATTTTATGATAATCTTCCTTAAAATTTATTTCGACTATTTCAGAGAAGTTGAAGAAAGCTTATCATAAAGAAAGGGTTACTTAAAATACACCACTGCCCAAACAGAAAAAAAAAGGAAATGTTTACCTATAAGCCTTTCAAATAGTGCAAAAAATACTCTATGTAGTCTAATATTGACAAAAGGGAGGGAGGGTTTGGGCAGAAAGGGAAAAGGGGGGCAAATTGAACAACATTATACAGGAAATTCTATAAAAAGATACATTGATAGCAGGCTCTGTAGTAAGTATTCAGAGAACATGACTGAAGTCAGTTTGCCTGTGGCAGAAGTAGATTTATACAGTCAGTGACAGAAAAGATAAGATTACTCAGAGAGCTGGTGAGGAGCCTGTTTTGGTCATTAGACATTAGAAATAGAAGGTCAGAGGATTTATTTTGAAGAAGAGGTTTAGGGAATCGGCAATGAGGCTCAATAGTAAGAGATATATTGTCAACAATAGGAGTAGGAGAGAAAAGTTAAGTACAGGATTGTTAAGAGATGGTTGAAATGCTGGAGTCAAGAGAAGTGTTTTAGTTATGGGACTTGGAAGGTCTTATTTAGTCCCAATGCCTGCACATAAATCAGAGGTAAAGCAATACAAACAGGGGCCAGTGAAGGGATTTAAAAGGACTCTCTCAAAGTTGGCAGGCCTAAAAAATAGCCTATTCTGACAGTTCTTTAATTTTAAAGTTCTTATTTTGACATGTCCAAAATATTTTTTCAGTCCTTTGAGCTAATGAAAAATACTTATTTTTTAAATTGCAGCAAAAAAGAAAATGAAATATTATCTCTTCTTGTTAACTAACTAGTCTTGTAGTATTTTTTAAATGAAAACACAATAAGAACTATTTTTAAGGAAATTCATTTAAACATTAGCCAAATGTTTGGCAATTAGACCTCTCTTTGAAGGATCTAGTTTCCTACTAACTACTACTTCTGTATACTTGGGCATAATGTGCTTTCTCTCTGGGTTTCAATTTCCTCATCTCTAAAATAAGAATGTTATTCCATCTAAATGATTTCTCGTGTTCCATTGAGCTTCAATGATCCTAAGATGAATATATATGATATTCAGATAAATGGAAAGTTCTGGCTTGTATAATTAAACTAAGTTCCATAAGAGTTTGGATATGATATAGTCCCTTACTAAAACTTCTTTTACTGTTCTTTATCTGTTACTACAATATAAATGAGTGTAATTCTTGGTCGTAAAGATGATTTTATCCTTTAAGTAAAATCTAGTTTGGGACAGCAGTGAATAGAACACCACACCTGGAGTCAAGGAGACTTAAGTTCAAATCTGGTCTCAGATACTTACTGTGCAACATTTGTTAAATCACGTAACCAAGGTTGCCTCAGTTTCCTCATCTGTAAAATGAGCTGGCGAAGGAAATAGCAAGATACTCCCTTATCTCTGTGAAGAAAACCCTAAATGGTGTTACAGACATTTCAGACATATATGAAATGACTGAAGAACAACAAAATCTGGTTTATATTCTCTCCAAGCTAAATTTTTCTAATCTTGATAAAATTTTTTGTATTCCAAAGAAATCAGCCAAACTTTCGAGTCAAAAATTCTCAAATAACATCATCATCATCATCATCATCAAACTAACATTTATAAAGTGCTTACTTTTTGTCAGGCTCTATGTTAAGTGCTTCACAATTATCTCATTTTATCCTCACAAGAACCTTGGAAAGTATGTGCTATTGTTTTTCTCATTTTTAGAAAGGGAAACTGAGGCAAACAGAAATTAGGTGATTTGCCCAAAGTCACAGAGTAAGTAGCACATTCAGCCTCCTAACAAAAGATAGATTTCATATGTGTGTATTGTGTCACACTTTCCTCTCTCTAGACCAAACTCAAATTCAGCTTTTTCCTTATCTCACTCCATTTTGCATCCACTCAGTCAATCCTGCAGTAGTCTGGAAGTATCATCAGAGATTTTTTGTTTATGGCAGCCAATGTGCAAGTATTTCTGTTTCTAGAAAATAGGCACATGTATGTATAAATGTGCATGTGTGAAGGAATATGAGTGTGTATATGTTTGTACATGTGTATAAGCACATGGATGTATACCCATATGCATGAGTATGTACATGCATAAACTTATTTGCATGTTGCATTGATTTATCTACTTCCACATGTGTTTGTGGAAACATATTGAAAAATTTAAAGTATAAAATTGCAAGTAAAACACTTAGAATAATAATTATTATTAAAAACAATATGGAAAGGACTTTGTTGTTTGATCATGTTTTAGATACTTTTAGCAATAAATAGCTAAATTTAATTTCAGCATATGTCAACATGAAAAGAATGAAAACAAGCCATAGTGTTGTGTATGTAAATGGATACGTGTGTGTGTGCGTGTGCATGAGAGAGAGACAGAGAGAAAGAGACAGAGAGACAGAGAGAGACAGAGAGACTGAGAGAGACAGAGAGAGAGACAGAGAGAGAGAGAGAGAGACAGAGAGAGAGAGAGAGAGACAGAGAGAGAGACAGACAGACAGAGAGAGAGAGACAGAGAGACAGAGAGACAGAGAGACAGAGAGAGACAGAGAGACTGAGAGAGACAGAGAGAGAGACAGAGAGAGAGAGAGAGAGACAGAGAGAGAGAGAGAGACAGAGAGAGAGACAGACAGACAGAGAGAGAGAGACAGAGAGACAGAGAGACAGAGAGACAGAGAGAGACAGAGAGACTGAGAGAGACAGAGAGAGAGAGAGACTGGGTGGTCTAAAATTTCTAAGTTATAGTATAAGAAGAATTCAATATATAGTCAAAGCACAATTGCCATAAAATGGCAATATATTGTTGTAAGTATTCTGTGTGGTTTAGGGCTTTCTCAAAATTCCCAACTGGAAAATGGCAGTTATATGTGTTTTTCCCTTCATTTCTCAGTAAACAATTGATTCTTCTTTATCTTATGACACCAACTAAGTATATGTGAATAAAATGTAGATTAAGAGTAAAAATGTATTTTAAATAAAATAAGGCAAACTACTTTTACATCTTCTAATTATGATAGATCTGAAGTTAGAGCTTCTAACTAATCTGTCCCTGAACACATATTCTTTAAAATATCATGTAAAAAAGTACACTATGCATGTGTTAAAACCATATGGACCCAATGGTGATATGTTTCACTGTACGCCAGCTGTACTGGGGCCCTAGGCAAGTTGACAAATTGGACTGATTTTTCAAAGCCCTTGATCTGTATCATGCCATACTTCAGGTAATTAAAACGCCATTGCTTTGTAGATAAAAACCTTAAAGCTGAATGAAATGTTCAAAATAAATTAAAAATAAATTCAACACTAGTATTCATTTAATACTAAAATATAAATGAAAATTTAAATATCATGTGACTTCTTGCCCAATTCTAGCCATTTTTATTGTGATATTATTGGGGGGGGAGTTCCTTTCCTTTGATTGTTTATGGATACTTTTTATTGTTCTATAAATGGTAACCTTTAAGAACAATCTTATTTGTGGATAAAAGTAGATTTACAATTTTATTTTAATGGAACAAGAGTGACACCTAATGACTACTTAGGCAAATCCCATTCTGTTTCCTTGGAGTACTTTCACAAGTGCATTTGTATTTACTCCTTATAATCAAAAATTACAGGCTGCCTTGGTACCAGATTAGCAGGAGATCACAAGAAGAAGGGGGCATTTGTTAGGAAGTGTTTCCTTCTGCTAAAAAATATCTGTTCTTCCTTTACATCTAAACTGCAAAAACTAATATATTCATAGCAGCAAACTTCTTTATGAACATATAATGAGGAAAGAAAGGGGGAGTTTGAGTGAAATGTCAGATTGACAATGAAAACTTAATTTGAAGAATTATGAATGGTTTTGCATGTAAAAGAAATGTACAGAGATCTCACTAAAGGACTATATAAAACCAAGATTTCTGTAGTTCTGTATTTTTAAAGCTCAATTATAAGCACTGACTTCCTTTCACAATTTTTCTGTTTTAATGGGCATTAAAAGTTAATAGCCATCATGGCTGTAGATAATAAAGATTTCTGTCATTTGTTGAAGTGGTACAATCGATATTAAAGCAAGTGACTAGAGTCATAACAAAGGCCTCAGTATGGGGCTACCAAGAAAGATATCTTGGATTTTCAGAACAAGAAAAAAATGGAATGTTTTATAAAAGAGTCTGCTCTTTGAACTGCTAGGAGTCCATTCTACCTTTTAGATAATGTAGTTTAATTGGATTTTTAAAAAATCATACCCTAGAGACTGAGAATTTTTGGAACCTTCTCTGAGTCTATATATTTTCAGGGGAAGTGATGTGTTACACTGAAGTATATTAAACTTAGGATACTTTGGAAGTAATTTTTTTTTCTTTTAATTTCACTAGAAATGGGTTACAACTGAAAACAGATGGCCTGTATTTTAAAGTATTTACCTAGAAATCTAAGCTCTAAAGTTGATAAGGGCTAAATGGTTAAACAAATTAATTATGTTTGTCTAAATAAGTGTTCATGAATTCTAACCTTTGATTAGGAAATGATGTTTTACATCTACTTTGGGATACAAAAGCAAATACCAATCAAACTTAGGTGATTGATTAGAGGGAGCAAAAGAAAAAGAGCCCCAGAATGCGAAATACTGCATCCAATAGCTCTCTGGTCATAAGACCAGACAGACCTTCCTAAACGGGGCTGACTTAGGATGACATCATTCTAGGAACAGGATCAACCATGCAACTAGGGTTTTGCCCCAGAGCACAGAAATTTAATAGATGCTGACAGCACTTGGACTCCTTCAACAGCTGTAGAAACAACTGAACTTAGCACCTAGTTAAAAAAGAATAATTATTGCAAAAAGGAAGCTACCACGACTCCTAGTCCAGCATTTTTACCTCCCTCTTATTACCCACCTCTGACTATACTCAAGTCTGGCTTCTTCCTCCCTTCAACCTGTTCTCCTCTTCCTGTAGCATCCTGGTGATGCCCTTGGATCTTTATCACTTATGGTGGTTCATGCTCTGATGGCCTCTGTCTCTCTTCCTCCCCCACTTCCCACTCTTGCCCTCAACTTCTCAAATTTAAAATTATTTTCATTTGAGGGCCCTGGGTTCATTTTCTGCCTCTAGCCCCAGGTTCAAACATTGTTAGTTATGGCTCTAAACATCTCTATCTCCTTCACTTTCAGCTGAGGCCAATTTTTGTCCAGATGATTATGGTAGATTCAGTGTACTGTTTCAATGAGTTCTTTTCAACATGATCAGTGTTAAATTGAATATTTTGAGGAGTAGAAAGAACATGGCTCGAAGAATAAAAGTGACAGAGGTAGTGAAATACTGAAGGGCAATGATATTAATGTACTCTCTATTACTGTTACTAAATGCATTTGTTCAGGATGGTTTATTTGGTTTCTGCTTAAATTATATTGATTGCAATAAATATGATATTGTGCTATTCCTTTTCTTCTTACTATCACTAAATAATTTAAGAACTGTCATAAAGGAAAATGCCAACTCTTCAATTTCAGAACTGCTTTGATAGTACACCAATAAATAAAATTAAAATAACTTTTCACTTTAAAATAGATATTTTAGGTAGATGTCCTCCAGAATATTATTAGCAAATATTATTTCATGAAATTCATCAGGCTGTGCTATTAAAATTCAAACCTGTAAAAAGAAGATTGTGGGGTTAGAAAAAAAAAAGACAGCACTTGGGCTCATTGTAAACTTTAGTAAAAGACAAAACAATTTTCCATAGACAATATACCATCTGTCTCTTAAACCATGTGAAAAGAAAAGCTTTTAAAATCCAAACCGCTGCTAATGTGACATGTTGAAACATTAATCACCCCCTAAGGCCAATATAATTGTAGCTCCATGTTAATTACCTAACAATTAACAGCAGTAATTTCCAAGGGGCAATCAATGAATTAGTTTGTGATTTTCCCACAGACTTCAGTCCCACACTGCCAATCTGAATGCATTTCAAACTCTTCACTATGGCTCATCAATGACACTTCTGGCGTATGAAATAAAAATTCATTTGCACCCTTGCTAATTAGGCTTGAATATATCCCTATGTGTATTACAAACTCTATTCACTTGCACAAAATCTCTGCCACAGGCATTTTTCCCCATTTAAAAATTCATTTTCTATTAAATTAGAAGGTCACCTAGTAGGAAAATGTACTAATCAAGATTTTATCACTAACGAATTAAAGGTTTTTAATAAGCAAGTTTAATTAAGTTATCCTAACAAGTGATAACAGCTATTTACAACCTATTGAGATGTGCACACATACACATAGTAGAGCATAGACTTATAAAATTATATTCTAAATATATAGGAGATATATTTATACACACTATAGCACAATGGACATGATCTATAATTAAATGGATAAATCCAAAATTCTATTAATAATGACTCATCTTTTATTTATTTTCTTTTTGGTAAGTATTTTCTAGGTTTAGATCTTTTTTCTTTTTGGAGGGGATTTTTTGGGAAAAGGGGAAGATATGGATTATTACTATATTTAATTTAATTTAATTATTAAAATAGGATTTTAAAAACATTCTGATTGTAGCACAGTGAAAGAGAACAGAATTGTTTGTCAGAGGATGCAGACAAAAGTTCTGTCTCTGATGCTTAGATCCTGTGTGATCTTGTATATGTCATTTTACTTTCCTAGATGTCAGTTTCCCCTTATGTAAAATAAGAGTTGGAATATATGGCCTTGAAAAACATTTGCAGCTCTATGTATACAATTTTATTATATGTGATTCTTGATAATGTAATACTCTTACAATCTTTTTATGTTTTTAATCTTGACATGAATAACTATTACTTCACCATACACACACACTCACAATCTGGAAAGAGATATAAAGTGATGTAAAGTGAAGTGAACATAATGAGGAGAATATAGAACACAGTAACAACAATTATATATGATAATCAATTGTGAGTGAATTAATTATTATCCACAAGAAAGGATTCAGGATAACTCTAAGGAACTCATAATGAAAAAGGATATTCACCAACATAAAAGGAACAGATAGAGTCTGAAAACAAATTGAAATATACCGTTGTACACCTTTTTCCTCCATTAATTTTTCTTTAGTGTAAGCAATGTGTCTTGTTTTAAAATACAATGAACAGTAAAATATGTATTATATGATAATGTATGTACAATCTTTATCATATTACCTACATTCCTCGGAAAGTTGGAGAGGAGGGAGAAAAGGAACAAAAAAGAAAGAGATATAGGCTTTTGGACATAGGTAATATGAGAATTTGTTTCTCTTCAATAATCATATGTATTATAATTTATTATATATTTGTAACAAATCATAAGTTTTATATTATTATGTTACATATATTATGCAGAAAATTAAAAATAAAAAGAAACAAAACAAGATTAAACAATAAAAAGGTAGCCATTTCCTTCCATTTGTCATTTTAATAATCTCTAACTTAGATTTATATGTTATTTAAGCACATATCTTTCAGGATACACTAAGCTGAGACAAAACAATAATACAAAAATATTTATTTTCTAATATAGAGTTCTCATAACTTTACTAAGAGAAGTTGCATGGCCAAGTAGAAACAGAATTGCTTTCAAATTGAATATCTGCTTTCAAGTGCCATTTTGGCTGTTACTCTGTTATTGACTACAATTGGTTAAACTGAGGTTTCTAAATAACAAGTTGTTGAAGTTCCATTAGTAAAAAAGAGTCTGATCAGCAAGGATATGCCAATCTACAATCACAGTACTATTCTCCAAAGTACAGAACACTGAATCAACTCTTTATGGAAGATTTGTAGAAAGATATGAAAAAGAACAGCATAGGAATAATGTATGGGAAAATTTACCCACATACCTGTGATGACAAACTCATACTGCATTCAGAGTATGAACCTAAAGAGATGTATAGTTAATACTCTCATAAAATGTTTAAAATTTTCTCTGATGTCTTTTACTATAAATACCCCATCTCCAAATTACCTTATACTTATTTTTTTAAAAATATTTTTATGAGTAAATGTTTCTTCCTGCATAGAAAATAAAGTCTTTTAGGTCTACAAAAACCCATTGACTTTTTGTCTTTGTAACTCCAACAGCTAGGACAGTCCCAGAAATGTTATAGCCACTAAATGAATGTGTACCCGTTTATTAAGTTATAGTACTTTATACAGTTCATTTATTTTAATTTTTAAAATTTTGAACTTGATAAACGCCATCAAGTATAAGCATATTAATATGAAAAAATAGAAAAATGTTCCCTATGAAATGAAATTTATATTATGAAAAGTTTGTGTTTAAGTGAAAATTAAATGTAACTATTTCTCTGTGTTCTCTTCTGAAAATGTTTGTGCTCTTTTCGGTCAGTCTATTTTGTTTTGCTTAATACTTTCTTTTCTTTTTTTATTTCTATCATTTCCACCCACATAATTCCTCCATCACAAAGAATTTATTCCTTGTAACAAAGGGAGTCAAGCAAAACAAAAATACATACTAACCATGTCTGAAAACGTGCATCTTATTTAAATCCTCTAGTCTATTACCTCCCCACCAAGATCTGGGGATTAGGCCACATAATCAATCTTCCAAAGTCATTATATAAGAGTCTTTAGGTGGGCTTTTTTTCATTTTTTTTTCTTTCTGTAGTCATTATATAAATTTTTCTTTCTGTAGTCATTATATAAATTCTTCTGGGTCTGGTCACTTCACTCTGCATTTGTCCATACAGTTCTTCTCAAGTATCTTTGAAGCTGTTACTTTCATTATTCATAACAGGATAATAGTATTGTTTTTTATTCAGTTACATAATTTCTTCAGCAATTCCACATTTTGGGGTTTCTAATTTTTTTAGTACGTTGCTACTACAAAAGTTTTTAAAGTATTTGAATAAGTAAGAATTATTCTTTCCCCCATCTTTAACCTTTTTTTGTGGTATATTCTTCAGAGCAATATCTTCAAATCAGATGGTATATATTGTTAAGTAACTATTTCGTATCATTCCATATTATTTTCTGGATTATTTTAATGGAAAACGTAATATTTCTTACAACTGGGGAAAATTTCAAGAGGAATCTATAGATATATATAGAGAGAGGAAGGAAGTTGCAGGAATAGGTATCTATCTGAGCCATACAAAGAAGAATGGAAAAAATAACACACACAGGAATGTGTCTTTTGTTTAAAAAAATGGAGGGAGACATAGAAACAATGGGAAAATGACATCTTGCCTTGAAGAGAATAGAATTAGATAGGACATGGTCATAATCAGAACAAACCTGCTTGAGGACAGGAAACCATAAATGATCCAATTTAAGAAAAAAAAGAAAGGAAGAATAAAAACTAATTATCATGATCTGGCCCTTAAGAAGAAGTAAAAGTGGAGAAAGTTGAGTTGAATCAGACTACTTCTATTAGAGATAATTAATGTTAACCACTTGACACTTCTTTCCTCATTTTCTTTTCTTCAGAAAATGAAGGCTTAGGAGACAAAGACAAAATTAAAAGAGGATATGATTAAAAGTAAAAATGAAAACAAAGTCAATAATTATCAATTACCATGAATGTGAATGAGAATTTAACCATAAAATAGAAAATAATATCCAAGTGGCTTAAACCATAAAACTTCATACACATTTAAAATGGAAATTTGGGGCCTAATTTATTATACTGCATATATAAGCAATCAGATTGTCTAATAAAGTAACATCAACTATATACATAATTAAATGATAAAACACAGAAATTGAATTGTTTTGAAGTCACCAAGGGAAAAAATATCAATATACCTTCTGGAATCATGTACTCAAATGGCAAATGTATCAAACTACAAGGAGGAGAAATAGAAAAAAAAATAGATATGAGATACAATGTTCCCTTTTCAGAACTAGATAAATCTTACCAAATAATTAAATAGAAGTAAATTAAGGACCTAAGTAGAGTTTTAGAAATATTAAATATAGTAGATGTCTGGAGAGTACTAAAAGACAATATAGTCAATGAAGAATATTTTTCATCTTTCCACTGCATGTTTTCAAATAATTAACCATATTTTGAGACAAATATATCAAACTATAGCAAAGGAGATATATTAAATACATCCTTTTTAATAAAATGTAATAGAAATTACAGTCAATAATAAGCATTAAAAATTTCAAACCTAAGGACCAAATGATATGAAAATAAATGGTTCAAAAACAAATCAGAGAAAAAATGAAACTTGTATTAAATAAAATTATTTCAACAAATATTATATAGCAAAATTATTAGTCATGTAGTCAAAGGAATCCTTACAGTAAAAAAGACTTGAGAAATCTTTTTTGATTTTTGTTTTTTGAGAAAAAAGGAAAATAAACATTTTCATCAATAAAATAAAGAAAAATCAGCAAATTGATTATGCCGTTAAAAAATCTAGAAAGGCAATTAATAAAAATATTCAAATGAAAACAAAAGAAGAATTTCTAAAAATCAAAGATGTGATAAATAAAAGTGATAATGTTGCCCTGAAAAAATAAAAATAAGACCTTTTAGGGAAAATAAAAACTAATAAGATAGACAAACCAATATTAACCCCAAAATAGAGGAAAACAAACTTACCAAAATAAAAAAGAACTAATAAGAAATATAATAAATTATTTTAATAAATGCCTATTTATTTTTATTATTAAATTATTACTAATTATAATCATAATAGCTAACATTATATAGTGATTACTATGTGACAGGCATTATGCTAAGTGCTTTACAATTATCTCATTTGATCCTGATGCTATTATCACCATTTTATAGCTGAAGGAACTGAGGCATTTAGAAATTAAATAACTTGTCCAGATCACTCAACTAGTAAGAGTTTGAGAATAAATTTTGTTTCCATTCTTCCTGAGTCCAGGCTCAGTACTGTATTCACCATGCCATCTAGCTGTCTTTACACAAATGATTAATTAAATTAAATTTATATATATATATATTTATGTATTTATAAGATATACATAAATTTATATATAAATACATATATACATACATCCATAAATTCAGATAAATTCAGAATGGATAAATAACTTAAATATAAAGAAGGAGAACAGAGAATAGTATCTCTGTCGTATCTGTGGGAAAGGAAAGAATTTAATACCATGCAAGAGATAGAGAATATCACAAAATTTAAAATATACAATTTTGATTACATTAAATTAAAAAGTTTCTGTACAAACAAAACCAAATGCAACCAAAATTAGAAGAGGAGCAACAAATTGGGGAAATTTTTATAACAAAAACCTCTGACAAAAGTCTAATTACTCAAATTTATAAGGTGTTAATTCAATTGTGCAAAAAAAATCAAGCCATTCCCCAATTCATAAATGAGCAAGGGGCATGAATAGGCAGCTTTCAGATAAAGAAATCAAAACTCTCAATAAATGCATGAAAAAGTGTTCTAAATTTCTTATAATTAGAGAAATGAAAATCAAAACAACTCTGAGGTACCACCTCACACCTAGCATACTGGATAATATGACAGTAAAGGAAAGTAATAAATGTTGGAGTGGATGTGGCAAAAATGGCACACTAAAGCATTACTGGTAGAGTTGTAAATTGATCTAACCATTCTGTAAAGCAATTTGGAATTAATCTCAATAGGTCATTAAAAAACTGCCTGTCCTTTGATCTAGCCATATCACTGCTGGATATGTACCCCAAAGAGATAATAAGGAAAAAACTTGTACAAAAATATTTATAGCCATGCTCTTTGTGACAGCAAAAAATTGGAAAATGAAGGGGTGTCCATTGATTGGGGAATGGCTGAACAAATTTTGATATCTGATGGTGACAAAATACTATTGTGCTCAAAGGAATAATGAACTGGAGAAATTCCATGTGAACTGGAACAACCGCCTAGAATTGATACAAAATGAAAGGAGAAGAAGCAGAAGAACATTGTACTCAGAGACTGATACACTGTGGAACAATCAAATGTAATGGACTTCTCTACGAGCAGCAATGCAATGATCCAGGACAATTCTGAGGAGAAAGAATGCTCTCCCTATCCATAGAAAGAACTGTGGGAGCAGAAACACAGAAGTAAAACATTTGCTTGATCATATGGTTTGATGGTTATATGATTGGGGATATTGACTTTGAATGATCGCTCTATTGCAAATATTAAAAATATGGAAATAGGCCTTAATTGCTCAATGGCTATGGGAGGGGGGGATTGAAGAGAGAAGGGAAAGAACATAAATCATTTAACAATGGAAAAATATTCTAAATTAATAGATTAAATAAATAAATATTTTAAATTTTTTTGATATATTATGGAATCTTTCTTGTAATCATTGACCTCTATAGTAATGTGCCTATTAGTGGAATCTCAGGGCCAAATGCAATAGATATTTTAGTCATTCTTTTTGCATAATTTCAAATTGTTTTCCAGAATGGTTGGATCAACATACAGATCTAGTAACATTATAGTTATAATGATGAATGTTGCTCATAGAACGAGAAAAGGAAATGCACCCCTCTCCATTTTGGGGAGAAGACTGGGTATGTGAGTATAGAATGCTACATTCTCTATTAGTATACCTGTTTTCCCACAGTCTATTGAACATTGGCCATTCTGTCTTTTATAATCTTTGTCAATTTTCTGGATATTAAAGTCTTAGGAATGTTTTGATTCCTTTATTGTTTTAGCTACTTAGCTTTATAAAGTGAACTTCTGGCATTTTCATTTAGGAAACATGAAAAAATTTAAAAATATATCTGCAACACCCAACCACTAAAAAATATTTTGTAGCGAAGAAAAAAGGGCATTGAAATTCTTGCAATTGCTTTTTCAGTAGCAATCACATTTATGATTTTTCCAGTAATTCAGTATCGTCCCCTCATTCAGATACATTCCAAAAAAGTCCCTTCATGTTTCCAAATTTGTGTCTCCTCCAGCATGGACCTTCTCTGTGTACTTGTACTTGATCTGGCCAGCTTCTGCTCTTTCTATTTTTATTTTCTTTAATGCTATTTCTACATTAATGTAACATATTAGAGACTATAATGTTAAAATAAAAAAGATATACAGATTAGCAGAAGAAATATGTCATTTAATTAACCCAATATTAGACAATAAATTGAATAAGTCATAAATTAACTTTCCAAGGGAGGGGGTGAGCCCCCAGGTATAGATGGTCTCATGAGTGCATTCTAGCAAAATTTCTATAGCACTATGTGGAAAGGAAACAAGACTGACAGTGGGGGAAGGGGCAACTGGGAGTGGCAGTTGGGTCTTGTGACTTGCACTTCCTTCCGGCCAGTTTGAACTGGATTCCTGGTGTTGGAGGAGGAAGGAGCTTGCAAACCCAGTCTGGTGTGGTGTGACTCTTCTTGGTTCAGCCCAAAGACAATCTCTTCTGAGGGTTAGAACTGTTCTTGTTTGCTTTCTGTCTACTGCTAAGATTCTGAATTAGACAAAACGAGGACAGATATAGAGTAGATGGGAGTGGGAGAAACCCCCCACCAGCTGATGGGGCCTGGCCTCAACTCTGAAGCTGAGGAAAAAACTCCAATCCCAACTGGTTATTAAACTTTATATTATTTGAATTTGCAGTCAGATAAGTGGACTATCCTTTCTGGTCATAAAGGGAGCTGAACTTCAGTTCAGTCATTCCAGGACAAACAGTCCTTATCAGGACCCCTGCTGCTTCCTCTCAGCAGGGGGCATCTCTCTTCTTTTCTTCACTGAGCAATATTCCCTCTCTCCCCTCTCTCCTCCATACCCTAATACACACCTCCCATTCCCCTATTTTCCAATTCCCCATTTCCTTTACCAATAAATATTACAACTATTACTCTTTGTAAAATATAATACAGAAATTCCTGTGAAGAAAATGAGTTCAGGAAATTGTATATGTATGTATGTATGTATACATATATGTATATATATATATATATATATATATATATAGTGAGGTTGTTTTTAATACTATATCTTCTTTTCTTTCTGTCACAACATTCCTTTCAAATGTGAAAAAGGAGAAATTTTAACCTAATCTTTAATACAGTTATATTGTATATAACTCAGCAAACAAATTTCAGTCTTTCTCATGTAGACTCACTATTTCAAATAATGAATTTTTGTAACTCACAGGCATAACTATGAATTTTTGCATTTGGGCCAACTAGTCAAAAATATTGGGACAAATATAAAGGAGTGTGGTGGTGAAGAGTGGACACTATATAAAGACAGAGATAAAATATTAGGAAGCTAGCTCCTTTTGATCAATATCTGGGAGGTAATATGGGCTCTTCTGAAAAGACTGTTCCTCTACCTCAGAAGAAATTAAGAGATAATTTAATACTTTTAAGTTTTCATTCTGTGGTGAATTTCCAGTCCTTGGACAAAATTGAAGTGTAAACCCCACATTATTTTATTATTCTTTATTGTAACTTTTTTCCAAGAAATACTAAACCAAAATAATAGCATTAACAAAATTTAGTGAAAATTCTCTCTCCTTAAACATTATATAATGATCAATATCACAGGTTATTATCTATACTCATATTCAAACATTAACTCTCTGTGACACAACACTGACTGAAGGGCTCATCTTAAAAAAATTTTGTTTTTAACTGCTTCAGATGATACAGGATTGAGCTATTATTCTTTAAATGCATTCTGCATAGTGGGCTAACACCTGCTTAAACTGAAAGGAAACTGAAGAAAACTTCCCAGGAGTAGAAAAAGTCTTTATTTGAAATAATCTCAGATTTTTAAGCTACATGATCATGTGTAGTTAATAGATTCCTTTTTTTAATTGTGCAAAATCCTCAACATACCATCACTTAAAATATTCTTTAAGTACCTACTATTATGAGTTCATGCAAATAGTTGAGCATTATGTTTAGTTTGGAGTCCAAAAGATTTTATTTTATTAATATATTATGAAAACCAAAACTGTCTAAATTTAATTAATTTTGTATGAAATCCAAAAGCTGAAAATATGTGTATTTAAAAATAGAACAATTTAAAGAATGATTAAAGATAGAATTATGGGATGTAAACCCCAAGGAATATGAAAAAAGTATGTTTTATAGTCATTAATTTTCATCTGGAAGAGTCTTCAGAGGCTATCAAATCCATTCTCCTTTCACAACCATTTAAAAGATGGGGAAACTAAGGCCCAAGGAGGTTAATTGTAGGGTTATACTGGAACCAGTTCATACTGACTCTCAGGAACCAACTATTAAATTTTCATTGTGAGTATTTACACTGGAGATACAATCAGGACAATTTTTTTTTAATGGTCTAGGCTTAGAAATTCAGATTCGATTTAAAGGTGTGTCCTATGTACTACTATTTTTTTCCAGAGTTATTTAGAATTTATCAGCCCAACCTAGTTAAATGACTTACCCAAAGTAACAAAGGTCAAAAATATCAGGAGTTTAATTTGATCATAAGTCTTCTGATTTCACTTTCAGCCCTATTCCTGGAACACTGACTTCACAGAATTGTTGTCTCATTATAGAACTTCCATCTCTGAACTCTCCTTACTTTGGAGCATCCAACTACCCATAAAATTTTTTCTCTATTAAATATTCCTTTGTAAACTCAGACTGAATCTCTTGATATTTATATATTTCATATACATATATATGTATGTATACATATATATTTTCTATATAATTCCCTTTAAAATTCTCTTCCTGACTCATGCCTTGGGTACCTATCCCCAATCTTCTTTTCAGTGTTGCTTTTCACCATTAGAATGTAAACTCCTTGAAGACAAGAAATGTCTTTCTTTTTTATTATTTTGCTCTTTTGTATTTTCAGTACAACATCATGCTTGGATCAGCATAAGTATTTGATAAATATGTATTTCCTTTCTTCCTTGTTTTTTCAAGAATTGATAATTATCCACTTAGCCAAACTTCCTTAAAAGAAGAACTGTGGTAGAATGGATTAACAGTTGTCCCAAATCATGAACTCCTGAGGTCTTTACTCTTTGACAATATTGTATGGCCTAAAGTAAGTAAACTAAGCTAATACAGTGTCTCTCACCTAAGTAGACACTTCATAAATCCTTGTTGACTTAACTGGACTTTTTTTTTCTAGGTTTTCTAGGAAGCTTTCTAAGACTATAAATTGAGGAATGGTACCCATCTGAATTGTAACAGAGAATTTCATCATCTAAGAATTTACTTAGCCACAGTTGAATATTTTTCTTTCTTTTTTTTCTTATTCAATATTTAAGAATCTATAGCCATTCCCTGAGGACAGAATAAGAAGAAACATTATCATATGAGGGAAGCATGAGAAATGTTGGTATCATACAGTTAGAGATTCACTGAACTTTGGCCATTTTCTTTTTATAATATTATAGGGTTTTATATTTATATTTATATTTAGAACTGGAATTAAAATTGGTGATTAGTAAAGAATTTTATTTTTACAGATGAGGAAATTTAGGTACAGAGAGACTAAATTACTTTTTCAAAAGCATTCTAGTGGTAAGTATAAAAATCAGAAGTAAGTCCTCATCCTGTGATTCCAAACTCAAATGTCCCTTTGAGTGTCTGACATCCCATGTTTTTTGGAACTATGAATTGTTCTCACACATAAAACTCTGGTGTTATATGGATTAAGTTTGAACTTAGACTTACTTACTCCAAATCACATGCTTTTCACTAATTTTTTCCTATGCAGAATTTTCATTTGGAACCTCAAAATATATCCTACACCATTGTCTAGTTCTCTAATGATGTGAATAAAAATGTCCCTATTTTCCTATAAACATTCAAGGTAACAATGCACATCTGGTGGAGAACAACCTTTAATTCTCCCAAAAGAAAATTTAAAAAAATAACACAGAAGAGTTATAGTAACTCATACAAAGTTAAGTTTCTATAATTATCTTCTCTTTTTCTAATATTTTCCAACTTCAATCCATATATATATATATATATATATATATATATATATATATATAACCATAGAATATTATGCTAGATAGTCAGAACACCTCCTTTTCCCCCTTAAGGAAATTCAATTGGGATTGTTATAAAGGCACTAATCTTCTAATCAAACCTATATTATCCTGTTGGAGCATTATATGAATTTAGGTATTGCAAAAGGCAAAATTTAGACCTGCTTATCTATTTTTGTCTCCTTCCCTTGCTATTTTTCGCCAGATTTAGAAACATATATTTTATATTCCTTTCTCCAAAATCCTAGAACTGTATAGTAAGTCCTCTATTAGTTTCAGAAATTCCCTAGGTATTTAGCATTATCTAGAAAAGTATTCCCTTATCTATCCAGGTAGTGGGGTCATGTTGCTCTATTCTCTCAGTGCCAGTCTCTTAGGCAATATGGTTTGGAATACATTTAATTGAAATACACTTCTGCCTCTGTTTCTCCAAGCCTGTAATTCATACTCCAAGGGTTTCTCTACCTCACTTCTACCCTCCAGATTCAGCTCTTTCATAAACCCAGTGTAATGTATTCTATTCCTAGCACTAAAGATTTTATATTATAAAACCACTACAAAGTTGTGGCTCTGAAATACCATAGCTTTTATAAGTTATACTAGTTTTGAATGCTGAAATCTCCTCTTCATTCCTTGAGCAGAGTGAATATTTTTCACTATAAGCTGGATCCAAGTGATGTTCTCTAGAACCTGAAATGAAAATTAATATGCAAGTCCACAATTTCTATAGGAAACTATAAGGATGATATTAGAAAAAAAGTATTGTTTTATTAGTTTAGGGATAAGAGGTAAAGTGGCTGGCTTGAGAAAAGAACTGGAGTTTGAAGCAGAGGTGAGAGAGCATCTTAATTTCAGATGTGACAGTTAACTGTTTTTCTGTGTCAATTACTCTCTCTGAAGGTTGAGAGTTGGTCTCTGGCAGTTGGCAGAGACACACACTCAGAGACTCTCTCTTAGGGCTAGAGGAGGTAACGTCTTTGTCTCTCTATCTGAAGGAAAGATCTCAAGGTGCTCAGTGTTTTCCTTTCCCAACTTGGGAAACAATATTGATTTTCTATTGTTGTTTTTATAGATTGTTTAACTCTAAGAAGACCAAAGAAAAACCTGGTCTTTGGTTTGGACTCTGAGTCTGTTGAGACTCCTAAGAATCTTAATAGACTCAGAGACCTAACTTGATTCTTGTTGAGACTCAACCAGCTAACCTTTGCTATTTTATAATTTGAAAGCAAAGTTAAGAATTATAAGGATAATAGTGGTAGTTTTTATTTAGATAGTATAAATTTGGGTTACTCAGATCAGGGAGGATTAGTGTAGCCTGTGAAACACAGGAGAAGTGGTACCTTGCAGAATCTGGGAGTTTATTTAGGTGGATTTAGAATCCCTTAGAATTAGAAATCTTTTTTTATCCTTACATATTTCATTTTTTTTATTTTTATAATAAGAGTCTCTTTAGCATCCTTGTTCCTGGCCCTGAAGGGATGTTCACATTTGAGCTTCACTTCATCACTGAGGATACTTTTGATTGCATCTATCAAAAGTATCTGAACAGTTTTGAACCTGTATTGAACAGATTTTCCATCTAAATATTTTTTTAACTTGCCATTCATTTATTTATTTTTACAAAACTGTAATCAAAGTCCTCCCAAAAGATTTCATACCCTTTAAGATTAGTAATTGTTGGGGGAAAGTGTATTTCTCATCAAGTTGAATAGGTTCTTATGATCAGCCTCTAATGTAAAATAAGATGTCTTTATCAATGCATCATGACTTCAGTTATGAAATTACTGCCTGATAAAGAAATTGGGGGATGAGGTTAATGAAATATACCTCAGTTAAAAGAAGGTGATTCAGATCAGAGGACCACAAAACTCACAAAGATGAAAGGTAATAAGAGCATGAGGAGTCTGTTAGTTAAAAGGGACTTACTTAGGTAAATGATACATTCTGCTGTATCCTCTCAGATATGAATCTCAAATTTTGAACCTGTATCCATCTTTGAGAGTACCTTCATCCCTCCTTATGCCTTTTCCATTAACTGTTCAATTTAGATGGATCATGCTATGAAGATATAGCCCCCCACCCCCCAAATATGGACTTCATTTAGATTGCTTCTCTCTTGATGAGACATCTGGTGGCACAATGGATAGCACTCTGGGCCTGGAGTCAGGAAGGCTTGAATTCAATAGTCTCATACTAATTGTGTGACCCTGAGTAAATCATGTAAACACTAATTGTCTCAGTTTATTGAGCTGTAAAAATGAGGATAAAAGCATCTATCTCAAAGAGTTATTATGAACATCAAATTAGATAATTAAAAATATTTAACAAAATACCTAGAATTTTGTAGACCCCATAGAAATGTTTATCCCCCTTCTTGTCCCAGCATAGGTCATGGGGGAAAATGCCTAAGAGTTTGAGCCCCTCAGTGGAATGGAATGACTTGAGAATAGTAGTTTTTTCCTTATTCTTGAAACTCAAGGAAAACTAAATTCCAGTGTTTCAGAAAGACTTCTTGGTTGGATTCATAAAGAATTAAGTGAGTTCTGAGGCCCTTCCAACATTGAAATCTTATTATTATTTGAAATATATTTAAATGGTACATAGGATCTTATATTTCATTCAAAATGGTATAAGTTGATAAAGTGACAATAAATCCCTCTACTTTCCTTTAGAAAATGTATACTATTCTCATATCTGGACCACTTGTAGCCAGAAAAACCAATGTCCTTAGCATAATTTTGTGTTATGTAGTCATGCAAGAGCCTAGAATCATTTTATGTTATTTTCAATTTCACTATTATTTCAGATTGAAAATATCTTATTTTATTTCACTTATATTTAAAAAGATTCTGAAAAAAATTCTTAAACAACAAATTCTTTAAAATCAAGGATCATTAGCAAAAGTTCAAAAGCTTCTCAAAGAACTCTACCTCCAAAATACCTTTTGGCATCCTCACTTAATGCTATTTTTGCTATTCAAACTCATGAATGATGTGATAGATCTTTTCTTGGTATCATAGAAAAAGTTTTTTGACATGTAGCTTTTTCACATTACAAATTATACTAGTGCTTTCTAATCTTGTTTCTATAAAATACTTAACTTACCTATCAACTATATATTTTATAAATACAACTTATCTCATGAGCATTTTATCCAATTTTCATTATTTTAAAATGATTTCTTAGATTTTTCCAACTCTTTGCATGGCTAATATACTTATGTATAATTAGCAACTATTCCTTTTTAAATGGAGGATGTTGATAAAAGGACAAGACATAAATATTTAAGGGCTGACCAGAAAAAATGAACTCTACGTATGTAATTTTCTTCATATTGTTTGGAAACTAATGATTCAAAGACTACCACTACTGAGAACACAATGCAATTTCTCTTCTATGAGCATATTAAAAGATGTTCTTTTCTATCAAGGTTGCTAAATGATCTACCAATTTTTAATTCTGTTTCATATGCTTAGAATTCTTGCCTAGTAGAGGATAACACAATTAATTTAGAACAAGGAACCAGCAAATTTGACACAAACACAAAGCTGCTCATTTAGTCTAATTCTGTGTAGAGACATATAATCAAATATTTTAGTATGTTTGGATTCACATACACATAGATCATATATTAAACATATCATAAATATATTATATGATCACATATTATATATATAATTTTAATCATCTGCATGTGGATGGAAAGTCACAAAGTCATGGATAAACTGTTATACAGCTCCTATTATGAGGTCTATTTCCCCCAAAAAGCTTTCTCAATTATATAATCCAATACAGATTAGTTCATCTTCTAATAGCTCTTGTTCAGTCATTTTTTCAATCTTTTTTGACTCTTTATGAGTCCATTTGAGGTTTTCTTGGCAAGATATTAGAGTGGTTTGTCATTTGCTTCTGTAGTGTGTTTTACAAATAAGGAACTGAGACAACAGGGTTAAGTGACTTGCCCAGGGTCAGAAAGTCAGTAAGTATTTGATGCCTAATTTGTTGAACTCAGGAAGATGACTCCAAGTTTGCCATTCTCTGCACCACCTAAGTGCCCCACAAATATGTGCAAATTCACCATTTAAAACTACCACATAAACCTAGCAATAATGGGGAAAGTTTGGGAAAATAAAGTCAAAATTAAAATATGGATATGATTTTAATGATAATTGATTTTTCATAGTGATTGAAGCAACTAAAATATTAAAGGGGAGAAAAATTAGGATTCAGATATATTGGGAGGATAAAAAAAAAGAAAATTTAAAAATGTGGGTGAAAAGAGCCCTTAAAATGTTGAAGATTCCAAATACTGAACTTCTAGCTGATGAGTCAAGTTTCCAAATAACTATTTATTGAAAGTTGAAAATAATAATAACAAAGAATTTGATAAAGTTGTGAAAAGCTGTCAATTTTTACTTTATAATTTTCAGGGTACAAAAACTGATGCAGTCATGAGTATTGACTTAAAATTTTGTGCTCGGCATCAATTTGCCTTTTATGCCATTGTAGCAACTTCTTTTATCAGAAACCCAAATTATGAAATTCTGCAACTAGCTGCCTGCCATTTGGAAAGAATCTCCTTTAAGGGGAAATGACAGTTTCATGATAGTAAAATTAGATTGAATTTTGCTTTAAACTTTTAAAAGTAAATAAGGCAGCTCTTCTCCAAATGGAAAAATGTTTTTCTGCCAGTTTTAATCTTTATCAATATTTTTTGCCACTGCACTAGATTAGCCTAATAGAAGAAACAAGTTATAAGCAAACCAAGAAAGGTTTGAAATATTCACAAAAAGAGAAAAATGCCTCAACGGCAGATTCATCTTTTTAAAGAATGGTTAAAGATAAAACTGAAAGCGGCCTTCAGGATGACTGCATCACTCTTTACAAAGGCAGGATTATAATTATCATGTACCATTTTTTACTCCATAATATGAAAAACTTGATATATTTTAGTCCTCAAAAACCATGGAAATCCATGTGCCAAATATAATAAAAATATTAAAATGAAAATTTAACCCTATTTTATTTCACTGTTTTGTTTTTCTGTATCATTTTTTTTGCTCAAATTCATGTGAATCTCATAGTAAAGGCAAATGTGTCTGAAGAAAGCATATGGGTATGATGTAGGTCAGAGGAGCAGTGTCTTGCCATAGACCAATGTCCAGCCTTGGTTCTGAATTATGTATTTATTCCACATTCAAATAAATTGTCACAGGGAAGATATTCAACTACCATCAAAAGCAGCATGCTTAGTAACAGATAAACCCTGGTTTAGGTTGACTGTCAAAACATCTTTATTACTCTGATCTTTAGTTTCTTGTATGATCTTGTGAGAAAAATAGACATCTTTGGTACTTTTCAGTGCCAAAGAGAATGTAGTCTTGTCTGATCACCTCAATAGTATATCTGTAAAGAACTTGTTGAACAGATTGACATCAAGTGTCACCAGAGTCATAGTTATCTCTTCAGATTTGCTGATATCTTTTGAAATAACTACTTCAAAAAATTATTGAAATGACACTTAAATTTTCTTTCTTCTTCTAACTCTGCCATGGATTTTATTTTGCACTCTCCTATTAGAAAATTCAACATATTTTTAGGTTTTATTAATCTGAAGATGTATAAAGTAGAGCTAATATTACTTAGTACAACAGTATGTAACATTCACTGCCACTTAGCATAATCTTCTTATTAAGGCACTTATCAGATTTTTTTCTTCTCCATAGATATCCAAGAATTATTTTTTAACCTTGAAAATAATGTATTATAATCACCTAAAGCACATCTCAAGAGGTCTACATTACTATCTCAGTGACATTGACAGATTAAAACCTTTTTCTTTTCCCTTATACTTTCTTCATGTTAGTACACTACTTGATCAGTTACCTTGTTGAGTAATTAAATATTTTACATTCAAATAATTTTGGGATAAAGTCACTTGATAGTAAAATCTTATCCCTAAAAAATTATGTCTTGGATGGTACTCAAAATTCACATTAATAAAAATAATATTTATTATAGTAAAGAAAATAGTGAAAAAAGGAAGCAGAAAAGGAAATAAGATTGAACAAGTTTGGAAGGGTTGTACTACTTGAGAGACTATGCTACATACCAAATTATATCAGTTCAGCAATTGGATACTTAAGTAAGGATAGTCAAGGGAGTCTTCACCAATCTGTAGGATTAGGCATAGGCCCTGAAATAGTGTGAATTTGGCACTTTCTAATCTAAGAGAGGGACACAAGTTATGTGAGGGATAATTTCAGAGGATTAGTTTTGAGTAACTGCAAAATCCTGGTTACTTCTCTAGTGGTAGTCTAACTAATGAGACTGACTTTATTCACTATTTTAATGTGATTCAGAATAAATGTGAATTATTTAAAAAATTTTTGGAATGGATAATCAGGGTCATAGATGGATTATGATTACTAGTAGGGGGAAGAGTGAACGAGTAAATATGCACAGAATGACCAAACTTATCAAAAAACATTGAAACTGATTTAATATAGGGGTATATCAAAATAATACAATATGAAGAAAAAGCCATAGGCTTATGAGAAGTTGATACCATAAGAGAAGGCATTTGAAAATTTGAGTTAGGGTATTCTGGACAGTCTATTTGAAAAAAAACCTGCAATGATTTGGGGGGGGGGGCATATATTTGACATGGGAGTTAGTAAAGATGTTGCTTTGCAGATTCACATTTGACCAAAGGAGGTCATAGAAAAGAGGTAGAATAAATAGAATAAATAGTTATTCTTGAAAAGATAAAGGAGCTCTTTTTTGTGGTGCCAAAGAATTGAAAACTAAAGGGGATTCCATCAACTGAGGAATGGTTGAACAAGTTATGGTATGTGATTTTACTGAAATAAGAGATAAGAAATGATGAAGAGAATGATCATAAAAAACCCTGGAAGGATTTATGTGGAATGATGCAAAGTGAAGTGAACAGAACCAAGAGAATGTCATATACATTAACAGCATTAATGTATGTCATCAGCTGTGAATGACTCAACCATTGTCAGCAATGGAAGAATAGAGACTCATGGCAAAAAAGTTATCTATCTACCACCACAGAAGAAACTGTTAGAGTCTGAATGCAGACTGAAGCATATAATTTTTCATTTTATTTCTTTATGGTTTTTATATATATAAATAAGCAACATATGTCTTCTTTCAGGTCATGACAAACATGGAAATATGTATTGCATGATAGCACACATATAACCTATATCATGTGATTTGCTGTGTGTTAGGGAAGGGGGAGGAGAAGAAAGGATGGAAGGATAGAGATACATGGATTGCAAAATGTCAAGGAATGATTATTAAAATTTATACCTATATGCAATCTGGAAAAGAAAAATATAATTAATAAGAAAAGATAAAAGAACAAGGGAATGGAGGCAACTATACTATGATACACAAATGTCACCATGAGCAAACACCCGGGGATTTACTATTACCCTGGAAGTAGATCTTGAGCTACCATCATAGTCCAATAATTCTGTCCAATATACTTGAGGAAAATACTCATCAAGCCTATTAAAAGACTGATATTTATGTGACAAAGATGATCCATATCTGGGTTAAATCAGAATGTATAGTCTTCAAAGTTCCAAAAGGAATTTGTTGTTCAGTCATTCAGTTATCACCCTGGACCATACTGACAATGAGGTTTTATTGGCAAATATACTGTAGCAAAGAATTATATTCTTCAGTGGATTAAGAAAAGCAGAGGTTAAATCACACAGTTAGAAAGTATCTGAAATCAAATTTGAACTCAGGTCTTGTTTATTCCAAGCCAAGAGCTCCATTCTTTGAACCACCTAGCTAGTACCTACCAACAGGAAGGTAAACATCATGGCTCCAATGCATCCAGACTCACCAGACATTTCTGGAGGTACCATTATTGATTAGAACCAATTACAATCCATTCAAAATTATCAGAGGAAACTGAAATCAACAATGTGATCTAAGTGGCCACTAGGTGGCACAGTTGATAGAGCATTGGCCTTGGATTCAAGATATGATTAATAGCTGTGTAACTTTGGGCATTTTATTTAACATTCACCAACCTCAGTTTCCCCAATATGTAAATGATGGATAATATTATCACCTACCTTCACGATAAGTTATGGCATCAAATCAGATGAAGTTTGTGAAACACAGCATAGTCTAAAATGCTATATGCATGCTAGCTGTTATTATTATACTATTATTATTTTAATATTTCATAATATATGCACACACATATATGAATTATTCTTATGTCTATAGCTTTACTATTTATATATCCTATCCAAATGCCTTCCAAAAGATAAAGTTAAATATTATAATATCAGTGACTATCACAAGAAGTCTAACCTTCAAATCTCAAAAATGGATTTCAGGTTAACTTTGTTTATTCTTCTCTATCAGAGGAAAATATATTCCTGCTGCATGCTGCATGAGTGGCATAAGGAATGTGTGATGTGCCAAAGAAGTGATTCACCTTCCCAGTCACTGGTTCCTAGCAATTATGTAAATATATATATATATATATATATATAATATACTTATATATACATATATGTATTATATATGCACACACACATATATGTAAATGTGTGTTAGAAGACCTTGGAAATCATCTTTTTTTACAAAACTGGCTCCTATATCTCACCGCTATAAAGATAAAAAAAATGTAAAGATAAAAGACTGGGTAGGCTGTAAGGATTAAAAAGAATGAGAATTAAATAGTACCACATGTCATGAATTCAAGACACGCTAGACTATTGACAGCAGCAAGTGGTTCTTAGCATTAAATTTATTTATTGGCTACCACCAGTTTCTTACGGTAAAAGACAATAATACTGTTTTATTTACCCATGTCTGATTTCCTAATTTGAGTGTATGTCCTAAGAATTGGTGAAGACACTGAAATTTAGACACTGAAATTTTAGATTTAGACACTGAAATTATCTAAAAATGTTAATATCTTGATGAAATCGTTGTCTTGGGGAAGAATCTGAATAGGAGGAGGCACTGATAATAGTATTGAATTAATTACAGGTAGATGATCTAAAGCTGTCAGGAGACCAGCATCAGGTCTGCAGAGACTGTCAAGTATCTAGGTCACCTGAAGCCACAGCACAGAATGAGTACAGACACAGAAAGGATGGAAATATTCCAGAATGGGCCACAACTAGAAAATTTTAGCCTCGTATTCAAGGAATTTTTCTGGGATTTGGTTGTTATCAGCACTTCATTAAGTTTGTTTCCAATGCTAAATCACTGATTGACCTCACTTATGATTAAGTTATTGAAGTCACTCAAAAGTGAAAGGGCAAAAAAGGCCAAACTCACAAAGCTTCAATGGAAAGATCAATTTTTTGTCTAGACTTGGTTAACTGCTTCATACATGTAGCAGTGTTAACTCTAGCAAGTCACTGATCAGCACAGACATACCAGCATGAAGTGCTTCTGGGTAGTCCTGTACCAAAACCAAGATAGCTAGATGATGCAACAGATTGAGTATTGCTCTTGGATTCAGAAAGATCTGCATTCAGATTTGGCTTCCAACACTTATATGATCCTGGGCAAGTTGATTTATCACTGTCTGCCTCATTTTCCTCAATTGTAAAATGGGGATAATAAAAGGATCTGCTTCCAGAGGTGGTTGTGAAGATCAAATGAGTTATTTGTAAAATGTTCAAAATACTCCCTGTCCCATACTAAGTTTTTACTAAAAATTTATTTCCTTGCTCTCTCAAATTAAATCAGATCATTAAGGTAGAACTATGTGCAAATCTTTCTTAAATGTTTATTTATTCATTCTTCACTTACATGTAGAAAAAAATTTTGACAACTTTTTTCTGACATTTTAGGATTTAAAATTTATCCCTCCTCCTTCCCTCCCCTCCCCAAGGCAGTAAATAATCTTATATAGGTTACACTAAAATTTTCATGCAATGGATATTTCCATATTGCTCATGTTGTGATAGATGCCACATATCACATATACAATAAAAATCTTATTTAGGAAATAAAGTGGAAGATGGTATTCTTTGATCATTACTCAGTTTCCAACAGTTTCTTCTTTGACTATGTATAGCATTTTCATTGTGAGTTAATTGTAGTTATCCTGGAAACTTGCTACAAAACTTAAAACTCTATAGAAATACTAGCTAACTGTTGTTGATTCCAGGTTTTTTGTCAAGATCTCCAATAAGCTTATAGTATTCTTCTGAGAAATCTTAGAATTCAAGAGACAACTGGATTTGCAATTTGATGAAAGTCTACTAGTTATGGAGAGACTGAACAATTTCCCTATATACAAAATAAATCCAAAGATTGCTTTGTACCTTATAAAGACTACTGCAATCATGGATTATTATGGGTAAGTTCATTAGATTTTTTATGAACATATGGAGTTCTGTTGGACCTCTAATTGCATGTCTCCTTTAAAAGTACCAGAAATAGATAGTATACTTAATTCCTGGATAGGTGATACAATCTCACAGATGCTGAAGTTGGAGGAGATTCCTTTAATTATTACCATGAGAACTAATGGACATTTATGGATTCAAAATAGAAGAGATATCCTGTGTCTACTGTGCCTATCATGTTAGCATTCTCCATTTTATTTCTATTTTAATGGCTCATCATAACATTTGGGTGACCTGAGGAGCAGATGGCAAAGAATCAAACCATATAAAGCTGAAAATATTTCAATTATGGGTCCAACGAGTCTGTTTCTCTCACCCAAGACATGGCTAAACTTATTGAACTCAGTCCTCTGTGATTAGTCAATAAGAGATGAATGTTTGGAACAACAATGCCTCATAGAAATTCAACTGGTAAGACATGGAAGAGATTCATTCTGAATAGTTAGTTCTGGTTGTTGTTTGTTTGTAATGTTTTTTACTTTTGAATTTCTAGTTATTATTTTCTGCATACTTTTATTTATTTATTTTTTAATTTTATTTAGTCAATTTAGAACATTATTCCTTGGTTACAAGAATCATATTCTTTCCCTCCCTCCCTTACCCCAATCCTTCTCATAGCCAATGCAGAATTTCATTAGGTATTACATGTGTTCTTGATGAGAAACTATTTCCATGTTGTTGGTTTTTGCATTAGGATGTTCATTTAGAGTCTACAGCCCCAACCATATCATTTCGACCTGTGTAATCAAGCAGTTGTTTTTATTTGGTGTTTCTACTCTCACAGTTTTTCATCTGCATGTGGATGATGTTTTTTCTTGTAGATTACTCTAAGTAGTTCAGGGTCACTGCATTACCACTAATGGAGATGTCCATTACATTCGACTGTACCACAGTGTATCAGTCTCTGTGTACAATGTTCTCCTGGTTCTGCTCCTTTCACTCTCCATCACTTCCTGGAGGTTGTTCCAGTTCCCACAGAATTCCTCCACTTTATTATTCCTTTGAGCACAATAGTATTCCATCACCAACATATAACACAATTTATTCAGCCATTCCCCAATTGAAGGGCATCTCCTCATTTTCCAATTTTTTGCCACCACAATGAATGCAGCTATGAATATTCTTGTACCTGTCTTTTTCCTTATTATCTCTTTGAGGAACAAACCCAGCAGTGCTATGGCTGGATCAAAGGGTAGGTAGGCAATGTTTTAGCGCTCTTTGGGCATAGTTTCAAATTGCCCTCCAGAATGGTTGGATCAGTTCACAACTCCAACAGCAGTGCATTAATGTCCCGACTTTGCCATATCCCTTCCAGCATTCATTACTTTCCTTTGCTGTCATATTAGCCAGTCTGCTAGGTGTGAGGTGATACCTCAGAGTTGTTTTGATTAGCATCTCTCTGATTATGAGATTTAGAACACTTTTTCATGTGCTTATTTTATAGTTTTGATTTCTTTAACTGAAAATTGCCTATTCATATCCCTTGCCCATTTATCAATTGGAGAATGGCTTGTTGTTGGTTTGTTTGTTTTTTTTTTTTTGGTACAATTGCTTTAACTCTTTATAAATTTGAGTAATTAGACCTTTGTCAGAGGTTTTTGTTAAGAAGATTGTTTCCCAATTTGTTGCTTGCTTTCCTTCTAATTTTGGTCGCATTGGTTTTGTTTGTACAAAACCTTTTTAATTTGATATAATCAAAATTATTTATTTTACATTTTGTGATTTTTTTCTAACTCTTGCTTGGTAGTAAAGTCTTTCCTCTCCCAAAAGATCTCACATGTATACTATTCTGTGTTCACCTAATTTGATTATAGGTTCCTTCTTTATATTCAGGTCATTCACCCATTCTGAGTTTATCATGGTATAGGGTGTGAGATGTTGATCCAAACCTAATCTCTCCCATACTGTCTTCCAATTTTCCAAGCAGTTTTTTTTTTATCAAATAATGGATTTTTGTCCCAAAAGCTGGAATCTTTGGGCTTATCATAGACTGTCTTGCTGAGGTCACCTACTCCAAGTCTATTCCAATGATGCTCCTTTCTGTCTCTTAGCTAGTACCATATAGTTTTGATGACCACTGCTTTATAGTATAGTTTGAGATCTGGGACTGCAGGGCCACCTTACTTCACATTTTTTCATCATTTCCCTATATATTATTGATCTTTTGTTCTTCAAAATGGACTTGTTTATGGGGTTTTTTCTTAATTCAGTAAAAACTTTTTTTGGTAGTTCAATGGGTATGGCACTAAATAAGTAAATTAATTTGGGTAAGATTGTCATTTTTATTATGTTAGCTTATCCTACCCATGAGCAATCAATGTTTTTCCAATTGTTTAGATCTAGTTTTAATTGTGTGGAGAATGTTTTGTAGTTGTGTTCATATAGTTCCTGTGTTTGTCTTGATAGATAGTTTCCTAAGTAAGTTACATTGTCTAGGGTGGTTTTAAATAGAATTTCTCTTTCTAATTCTTGCTGCTGAGATGTGTTGGAAATATGTAGAAATACTGATGCCTTATGTGGGTTTATTTTGTATCCTGCAACTTTGCTAAAGTTGTTGATTATTTCCACTATCTTTTTAGTTGATTCTCTAGGATTCTTTAAATAGACCATCATATCATCCACAATGAGTGATAGCTTGGTCTCCTCATTGCCCATTTTAATACCTTCAATTTCTTTTTCTTCTCTAATTGCTACTGCTAGTACAATGTTAAATAATAGAGGTGATAATGGGCATCCTTGTTTCACTCCTGATCTTCTTGGGAAGGCTTCTAGTTTGTCCTCATTGAAGATGATGTTTGCTGATGGTTTTAGATATATACTATTTGTTATTTTTAGGAAATACCCTTCTATTTCTATGCTTTCTATTGTTTTCAATAGGAATGAGTGTTGTATATTGTCAAAGGATTTTCCTGCATCTATTGATATAATCATGTGATTTTTATCTTTTTGTTTGTTACTATGGGCAATTATGTGGATGGTTTTCCTAATATTGAACCCTCCTTGCATTCCTGGTATAAATCCTACCTGGTCATAATGAATAACCCTCATGATCACTTGCAGGAGTCTTTTTGCTCCAGCAAGTGTATTCTACTTAAGATTTTCGCATCTATATTCATGAAGGACATTGATCTGTAGTTTTCCTTCTCTGTTTTTGACCTGCCTGACTTTGGAATCAGTACTATATTTGTGTCATAAAATAAATTTGGTACAACTCCTTCTTTATTTATTCTGTCAAATAGTTTGTGTAAAATTGGGATTAGTTGTTCATTGAATGTTTGATAGAATTCATTTGTGAATCCATCTGGACCTGGGGATTTTTTCTTAGGGAGTTCTTTGATATAGGTTTGTTTAGGTAATCTATTTCTTCCTCTATTAGTCTAGGCAATTTATATTTTTGTTAATTTTCATCCATATCACCTAGATTACCATATTTATTGTCATATAATTGGGAAAAATAAATTTTAATGATTGCCTTAATTTCCTATTCATTAGAGGTAAGGTCTCCCTTTTCATCTTCGATACTATCGATCTGATTTTCTTCTTTCTTTTTTTCTTACTCATATTGAACAGTACTTTGTCTATTTTATTTGTTTTTTCAACATACCAGCTTCTTGTCTTATTTATTAAATCAATAGTTCTTTGACTTTCAATTTTATTAATTTCTCCTTTGATTTTTAGGGTCTCTAATTTAGTTTTTATGTGAGGATTTTTAATTTGCTCACTTTCTAGTTTTTTAATTTGCATGTCCAATTCAGTGACCTCTGCCCTCCCTAATTTGTTAATATATGAACTCAAGAATATAAATTTCCCCCTTAGTACTGCTTTGGCTGCATCCCATTGATTTTGAAATGATGTATCATCATTGTCATTTCCATCAATGAAATTATTAATTGTTTCTATGATTTGTTCTTTTACTAACTAATTTTGGAGAATCATATTGTTTAATTTCCAATTAATTTGTGATTTGCCTCTCCATTAACCCTTACTAATTATTATTTTCATTGCATTGTGGTCTGAGAAGGTTGAATTTATTATTTCTGCTGTTTTTCACTTGTTTGCAATGTTTTTATGCCCTAGTACTTGGTCAATCTTTGTGAATGTACCATGTGCTTCTGAAAAGAAGGTGTATTCCTTTTGGTCCCTATTTATTTTTCTCCATATATCTACTAGCTATAATTTTTCCAAGATTTCATTCACTTTTCTTACCTCTTTCTTATTTATTTTTTGGTTTGATTTATCTAGTTCTGACAGAGAACCTTCATTCAGGTCTCCCACTAGTATTGTTTTTCTATGTATTTCATCCTTGTGCTCCACTAGTTTCTCCTTTAGACAATTTGATGCTATGCCATTTGGTGCATACATTTTGAGTATTGATATTACCTCATTATCTATACTGCCTTTTATCAGGATATAATTACCTTCCCTATCTCTTTTGACTAGATCTATTTTTACTTTGGCTTTGTCAGATATCATGATTGTGACTCCTGCCGTCTTTTTATCAGTTGATTCCAAATCATTTTGGCTCTATCTTCTTACTTTGACCCTATGTGTGTCTACCTTCTGCATGTTTGTTTCTTGTAGATAGCATACAGTAGGGTTTTGGATTCTAATCCATTCTGCTATTTGCTTGTGTTTTATGGATGAGTTCATTCTGTTCACATTCAGAGTTATCATTACGAGCTGTGTATTTCCCAGCATTTTGATTTCTACTCCTTGTCTTGCCCTTTCTTCTTTAACTATTTCCTTCTACATGTGGAGATATACATAAAATAGGAAAACTATTTTAGTTAACGTAGTAAGTGTAAGTAGTATTAGCACTAAGATGTAATGGTTTTGTTTAAACATTTATTGTACTGAATTTATTGGAAAACCCTTAAACTACCCTTACCCAAACTTTCCTGCATAGAATTCCTTAAAATAGATTTAGTAAATTGGTAACTATAATAAAAATAAGTGACCTTGGGAAGGTCACTACAAAAACAAGGGGGACGATTGTAGAGAGAAAACTAGAACAAGTTCTGAACTTTCTGCCACTGTGTTGGAATAAGCAACAGTAGGAATATCCATAGAGAGGAAATTGTCAAGACTGACAGTTGGTGGGGGAAGAGGCAACTGGGAGTGGCAGCTGGGTCTTGTGACTAGCACTTCCTTCCTGCCAGGTTTTCTTCCTTCCTGGTGTTGGGGGTGGGAAGATCATTGGCTTCCTAGTCTGGATTAGGAATGCCTCTACTCCGTTCAGCCCAAAGACACAGGCCCAACAAGCTTCTGAAAGTTAGAACCGTTCTTGTTGCTTTCTGTCTACTGCTAAGATTCTGAAATTGACAAAACTAGCACAGATATAGCATAGAAGGGAGTAGGAGAAACCCTCCACCAGCCTGTGAGGCCTGGGCTCAGCTCCAAAGCTAAGAAAGACTCCAACCTTATTTTGGGACCCCCCTCTTCCCTTTTCCCCTGATATCTCTCCAATCCAAACTGGTATTAAAATTTCTCTAATTAGAATATCGCAGTCAGATAAGTGGGCTATCTTTTCTGGGCATAGAGGGAGCTGAACATCAGCTCAGTCATTGAACAACACACAGTCCTTATCAGACCCCTGCTGCTGCCTCTCATCAGGGACATCTCTCAATTTTCCTCACCAGCAGCAATATTCCCTCTCTCCCTTAAACTCCTCCATTCCCTGCTACAATCCTTCCTTATCTCCTGTTTTTCCAATCCCCCTATCTTTCCCTATAAATATTACATACACCAGTGTTTTGTTTTTAATCAGTCCCCCTAATTCCTACCCTCATTTTATTTCCCTTTCTACCCTCTCCCTTCTTATTCCTCTTAATTTCTTTACAGTATTTTTAAACTACCCCCCACCCTCTCCCTCCCTTGTATTGCTTCCCTCCCCACCAGTCCATTTGTTACCCTTCTACTTCCCTATAGGGCGCAAATCAATTCTCTGCCTCAATGTATTTGATTGATATTCCTGTAAGATTGTTCTTAACTCTAGTTATTTAAATATATATGTATATATACATATATACACACATATATTTATTCATACATATATCTATATACATATTTATATCTTGGCATTTCACCCTATATAGTTTGTCACTGTTCCCTCTAAGTATAATTCTTCTAGCTACCCAGGTGATAATAACAATTTTTAAGAGTTACCAATATCCTCTTTTCTTGTAGGGATACATAGCATTTTAACTTATTGAGTCCCTTAAGAAAAGTTTGTTTGTTTGTTTGTCTGTTTGTTTTGCTTTTGTTTTTCCCCCTTTCTTAATTACATTTTGATGATTCTCTTATTCCATTGATCCACCCTTCTGTCTCTTCACCAGTATCATATTGTTTTGATGACCACTTCTTTATAGTCCAGTTTAAGATCTAGTACTGCTAGACCTCCATCTTTTACATTTTTTCCCATTATTTCTAGTGATATTCTTGATCTTTTGCTCTTCCAGGGGAACTTTGCTATAATTTTTTCTAATTCGTTAAAAAAGTTTTTTGGTCACTTGAAAGGTATGGAACTTAATAAGTAGATTAATTTGGGTAGGATTGTAATTTTTATTATATTAGATATTCTTACCCAGGAGCAATTAGTGTTTTTCCAATTATTTAGATACAGTTTTAATTGTGTCAAAAAATGTTTTGTTGTTGTGTTCATATAATTCTTCTGTTTGTCTTGGAAGATAGATTCCCAGATATTTCATATTATCCAGGATGATTTTAAATGAAGACTCTTTCTAATTCTTGCTGGTGATTTTTGTTGGAAATATATAGAAATGCAATTATTTAAATTATTTATGAGGATTTATTTTATACCCTGCAACTTTGCTAAAGCTGTTAATTATTTTTACTAGCCTTTTAGTTGATTTTCATTTCTTTGATTCTGCTTTATTGTTAATTAGTTTCTTATGTAACCACTAGTTTCCAGAGGGTTAATTTTGTTTTTTAAGAATTGATTTTCCCCTGTCAGTTTTTTGTTCTCCTTTTTCAATTGGCCCATTTCTCATTGCATCATTTCCATTTCTCTTTTCCACTTTTCCTCTCCCTCTCTTTATTGTTTTTTGAAACATTTTTGATTTTGATTTTCTGTGTCCAATCTATTTTTATTTTGGACTTTGTGAGTCTTTCCTTTGCTTCCAGTGTCCCCTTCTGTGTCTATACCTTGCTCTTTATCTCCATAAAAATCCCTTAGCTTTAGATATTTGTGTGTGTGTGTGTGTGTGTGTGTGCTTGCTCATTTTTCCTATCAAATAATAGGTAGGCTCTGTTTTGGGGGAAGTTGGGGTACCCTCTTAACCTTCAGTCCTTCCTTAATGCTATTTTAGTTTATTTTCTGCAGTATTATCAGTTTCAGTTCTTAGAGGATGGCCTGATGGTTTGAGGACTAAGATCTCTGAGATCCTACCACTGACTACTAATTCAATTAATTGACTCTTAAGATGCTAATAGCTTAAAAACTTACTTCTCTCTTGGGCATAATAAGCTTTTGATCTCACTGTGAACTTGATCAGGTCAGGAGTTGATCAAATTCTAGCCCCAGGCTTAGGTTCAAGTTTTTGGTTTCACTGTGTACTTAATCTAATTAGGCTCACCCTTAATTGCCCTGTCTTGGAACTCTGTCCTTAGTTTGGGGCAAAACAATATGAGGACCCCCATGAACTATATCCTCACCCCAGTGTATAAACTATGTCCTGGCTTTGCTCTGGGCCCACACAGATCAGTCCTCTTCATCCCAGACTGCCCTGATATTCAGACTCCAGAGTTCTCCACAGGTTTGAAATTTCAAGGGATGTGGTTGACTTGTACCACTATTTGCCCTGGCAGGATCTCAGGATCTGAATGTTGGCTTCAGATTTGGTTTAAACACTGGGACAGCAGATGCGGGATTGGGGTGGGGGGAATGGTGACATGGAACTATTTTGGTTCACTCCATCATCTTGGCTCTACCCCCAGAGCTTTTTAATAATTCTTAAAAATTTTTTTGAATTCTAAGTTCTCACCCACACTCTCATTTCTTTCCTGTTCATTGACAAGACAAGAAATGTGATTTCAATTATAAATGTAAAATCATGAAAAAATATTTCTGTTAGCCATGTTGCAAAAAGGAAAAAGAAAAAGAAAGTAAAAAGAAAGTATGCTTCAATCTCCATTCAGAGTACATCAGTTCTCTCTCAGAAGACAGATAGAATTTTTTGTTATAGGTCCTTCAGAATTGTCTTGGATCACTGGTTTGATCTGAATAGTTGAGTAATTCATGGTGGATCATCATTATGATTCTGTTGCTGTGTGCAAAGGTTTCGCAGTTCTATCTACTTCGCTTTGCCTCAGTTCATATTAGCCTTTGCAGGTTTTTCTGAAACCATTCTGCTCATCTATTCTTACCAGACCATAATATTTCATCATGATCATATGCCACAAATTGATCGGTCATTCCCCCATTGATTGGCATCCTCTCACTCTCTAATTCTTTGAACAACAAAAAGAGCTGCTACAAATATTTTTCTACAGATATATCCTTTTACTTTTTCTTTCATTTGTTTGAGACAAAGATCTAGCAGTTCTATTTCTGAGTCAAAGGGAATGCAAAACTTTATATTCCTCTGGACATAGTTCCAAATTGTTCTCCAGAATGTTTGGACCAGTTTAAAACTCTACCAATGGTTCATTAGAGTCTCAATTTTTTTTCACATCCCCTTCAACATTTGCCATTTTCTTTTTCTTTCTTGTTAGTCAATCTGACAGATGACATGATATTATACATTGGTCTAATTTGCATTTCACTAATCAATAGTCATTTACACCAATTTTATATTACTATTTATAGTTTTGATTTATTCTTATGGAAACTATTTGTTCATATTTAACCATTTAGCAATTGGAGAATTACTTAATATTATAAACTTTACTTAATCTATAATATTTTTGAGGATTGAGATAATTATTAGAGAAACTTGCTATAATTTTTCCTAGTTTCTATTTCCTTTCTAATTTAGGCTGAATTGATTGTTTGTATTTTTTAAAATCTGTAATAAAAACATTACTTCCTATGATCCTCTCTGTCTCGTTTGGTACTAAATTCTACCTATATCCATAAGTCCAACAAGTAATTTTTCTTATATTCCCATAATTTGCATATCATATCACTTTTTATGTCTAAATTGTGAGCTTATTTTGGTTTTAGTTTGTTTTTTAGTGAGAGATGTTAGTTGATGCCTAATTTCTGTCAAACTGCTTTCCAATTTTCCCAGCAATTTTTTGATCAAATAGTGAGTTCTTGTCCCCAAAACTTGAATCTTTAGGTGTATTAAACACTAAATGTCTAAAGACATTTACTATAGTCTGCTGTTGTGAATCTTAAAACTACTCAGACTCTACTTTAGAAGATTTGATTAAGCTATTCCCCATTTTAACAATGAAGATACTTAATTAGGAATGTATTGAGAACTTTTAAAATTACTCCACTCTACTCAGACAGTGCCTTAGGGGAAGATAAATTTTCAAACTTCTGATTGAACAATGAAAGTCCCTAACTCATACTTATAGTAAAGCTAGAACCTGCTAGGTCTATTTTTAGATCTAATACAAAAGGGTGCTAAGTACCTATAAAGGTTAAATTAGTACCTAAAAGGTCAAGCAACTTACAAAAGACAAGCTTAACAAAAGAGATGTGAAGTACTCAGAGGATTTAATCTAACCAGAGAAGTTGAGAACCAAAGAAGATGAGAACTAAGAATGGGAAGTCCTGAAAAAAAGAGTCTACTGTGATTAGTAGACATGAAAATTTAGGGGAGGTGGCATAAGAGAAATTTTCTTTAAAAGGAAGGGGTAAAAGGTAATTTGGGAGTAATTGGAGTTCAGAGTTAAAGTGAAGGACATTTTGAATTGAGTTCACAATTGAATTCAGTTTGGAGAGGATTTCAGTTTGGAGGGAAAGAACGCAGCTTGATGATGATCTTGTGGTGAGTGATAAAGACTGACTCACTCTCCCTTAGGCTCAGGTCTAGGCCATTGGCCTAGGCCCTTTCTTACTGCTTGGCTCAACTTGAGCCAGAGCAATTTAAATTAATTCTCTCTCTCTCTCTCTCTCTCTCTCTCTCTCTCTCTCTCTCTCTCTCTCTCTCTCTCTCTCTCTCTCCCCCCCTTCCCTTAATTGCTTCATTCTTTATTAATTAAAATCTCCATAAATCCCAGCTGACTTGAGTATTTTTATATTTGGGAATTTCCCATGACAACCACTTATTTTAGATTTTAAGTCAACACACTAAAAATTATCCTTTACAGTTTGGCCAAAACCTTTACAATTTTTGGCTTTCACAGTTTTTAATCTGTATACTGTGAACTTAACTTATTCCACTGATCCATGTTCTTACCCAGAACCATATTCTTTTTTGTAATATACTTTGAAATCTGGTACTGTTGGGTTTCCTTCCTTCCCTTGACACCACATTATAAGAAATACATTAATAAGGTATATAATAGATGAAAAATGGAGAAGTTACATAGTTCTTTTATGTCATTTTAACATGTAGACTATAGATTAAGCTAGGATTAGACCAGTAGAACCAATGCTACAGTTTTCCACAATTCTGCTATTCAATAATGGGTGTATAGGCAACATATTATTTATCTTGTTTCCTATCTGTCAAGTGAAATTAGTTTATAGATCATCTGTGCTGTCCAACTCTAAATTCCTATGATCCCTTGACATGCCCTCAAACCTAGGCCATTGAAGTAGGGTGTTTTAGGATTTATGAATATGTAGTCACCATATAGCAAGCATGCGAAGGGGGAAATATTTAATATGCATAAAGGTGATCAGCTTAGGAAAAAAAGAACTACTTCGTTTTTTCTTCTATTTCTGTTTCATTTTTTCCTTTATATCTAGTAGAAAAATAGGTTTTACAAGATCTAAATTTCAATTTTATTTTTGCCTGAAATCAATGATTAAGGATATTGAATAGCCATTTAATAATTATGGAGCTACAAAATGCAGTGGATATGAGATTGTACATGGCATTAGGGAGACTTGTGATCAAATTCCAACTCCAATATTTATTCATTTTGGAACCCAGTCATATTATCTTCTTTGAATCTTAGTTTCTTCATCTCTAAAATACGGATAATAATACCTATATTATTTTCCTCACATTTTTTGAAGTTCACGTGAGACAAACAATATAAAGTGTTTTGCAAAATGTAGAGTACTATCTAATTAATACCATTAATTCTTGAATTAATTTTAAATAAACTTAAATGAATCAAATTTAATGTTTTCCACACAACAGAAATAAGAGACAAATAATGAATTTTATTTGGTTATACTGGAACAAGAGGAAAATAATTTTATTACTTTCCAGTTAGTCTTTTACTCTAATCTAGTATGTACATAGATATTTAAAATGAAAAACTTGAGTTTTATAATATGCTTTATTGATATATGTCAATGTGAATTTATATATTAATAAGTATTATTCATAATATATATAGGATGTAATATTACTAATGTAGTGCTATTTTCCCAAAGGTTACATGGATTTGTCAAAATTCAATTTATTAACAATATATAAAGGATATGCAACTTTAAAAATAGCTAATGGGAATAGTAACTATACTGTTTGACATGCATCTCATCAAGCTTCAGAAGTTTCCAATTTCAAAACTGAAATTACCCAGACCTGCAATGATCCCCTTCCACTGGTTCTATCTTCCATAAAATGTATATGTTTTGCTTTAAAGAGACAGGTGTATGTAATTTTAATGTCAACCCGAGAATCACCAAAAAGTACCCTGGCAATCAGTGGAAAGGTTTAATAGGTTTCCTGTCTTGTTCTTAATTTGCTGAAATTACAAAATCAATACTTTCAGTTGTAGCTGCAGCTACCCGTTTTACTGCTTTAAGATAAAGTCTACAAGAAAGTAACCTTCACTTTCAATTTGTAGCATAGAACATCAAGGTGTTCTTGGCCACTAAGTAAGTAGCCTGTTTTCTGTTATCCAATATAAGACATTCCAAATGTACTATGTTTCCTTTTAAAAGGAGATACATGTTGATAAGAATAGTGATTAATACTGAACAAAACAGGAGCTTTGGGAACTTAAACATCCCTTCTCACCTTTTAACATCCCTTCTAAACATATTGCCTCTTCATTCCTTTTGACGAGACATATTATTCAATGATTTTACAGTCTGAAACTGATACTAGAAAGGAATATGAACAAACATATCACATAAAATATGCTTTTCATACTTTCTGATTTGATTTCTCACAAAATGTATATGATTCACTAATGTATATGACCCAGTAATAGTCTTACTATTTTCAAAAAAGGATATTTTACTCAAATACTTTTTAAAATTGGTGATATTTCATTCATGGTCTCAAACTCAGATGACTACAGAAGCAGCAACTAGATGTAGCAGTGACTCTGTTCTCTCTTTCTAGATCTATACTTGTTATCTCTACTACTTAGTATTTTTGGTTTACTTTTAATACACTGAAGTTATCTCCAATGTTAGTGGAGTCATAACTTCAGTTTGTCCAATTGTAAGTTTTAGGAACCCACTTACTTCTCTTTTTTGGAGAGTTATATTCCTGTTTGACATTTTGTAATCTCTTTTTTTAGGAATATTTTCTTCAATCAGTTTTTCTTCTAAACTATTGACTTTTTCTCTCATTTTCTTTTCTTTTTGTTCCCTTCTAATTGTCTTATTACTTTTTTAAGTATGTTGTTGAAGATTTTCAAGTTCATTTTGGGTCTGACATCCTTTCCATTTTTAGTTGAGGGTGCAGGAATTTCCATTTTGGCATTGCTGTACTTTTTTGAACAAGAATTTTGATCTTCCCTTTTGCTAAGATAGCTTTTGAGGGTCATTTTTTTTCCTTTGTCTTTTGCTCATATTGTGGGGCTTTCTAAATGAACTTGCCTATATGTTGAGGTGTAGCTCCACTTTTGTGATGGAGGGAGTGTTGTTCCTGAGTTCCCACAGGTAGCACATGAAATGAATTTAGCTGGAATCTACTCCTCAGATGCCAGCTCCTGCTAGTATTGTGAGCACCAGGGTAGTACTCTTAAATGTTGTTGGTTTGAGCTCCCCTCTGCTGTAGTCTCCTTATATTTAAATGCTAGTGATTAATATTTTGGATTCATTTAACACATTTCATTGATTAGCTTTTATAGAGAGACATTTACCTTGAATATATGGTAAGAAACTCTCAAGGATAAATATCTCACCCAAATATCTAGAATATGACAGTCTTTTCCCAATGCCACTTTGGTATTTAAGTTAATATAGGTTCAGCCATAAAGGTTCTCCAATGTAGAAATGGATGTCACTAATTCCACATCCAAATGCTGTATTATTGCTGAGCTCCACCTTTAGACATTGCTAGACTGTATCTTGAAGGTCATTTCAGGACCTCAATGTTGGATTGGTTGATAGAAAATCCTGCATGTATTCTACTCTACAACTCTACAACTCATAGTCTCTTGCTCACAGGATTCCTTTAAGCTTGAGGATAGTCATTTCTTTTCCCCTTCATCTAGAAGAAAGAAAACACATATTCAAAAAATACAGAAATAAGAGCAAAGGTGTGATCTCCATGCAGTTTTTAGGTGAAAGAGAAATTCACACCCCTGCTATAAGCAGCTAATCTTTCTCAAGTAATCATTAGTAAAAAAGTAGCCAACAATAAGAAAATTCGCCATGGTTGACTAGTGTCTTGTTTTACTAAACCCTTGCCTTTCATATTAGAATCAATACTCTGTATTGGTACCAAGGTAGAAGAGCAATAAGGGCTTTGAAATACGGATTGTCACTTGCCCAGGGTCACATAGCTAGGAAGAATTTGAGGACAGATTTGGATCTAGGACCTTCTGTGTTTGTAATTGTAATCTGAATCCCAGAACTACAATTCCCAGCACCCCATACTCCTTCTCACATTATGTGCTGATGTAGCTAGGATATAAATTTTGTGTAGCCCAGCATCTTGCTCTCCCTTCCTGTGATCAGGTTTGGTAGAGATGGCATAAGGTTAGAGCCAGGAATTGCTTCTGTTAGATCATTTTTTTTACTTCTATTTCCTTTTTATTGGTTCTACTTAAAGTGATTCTTAATAAACTTTATAAAATATAATTCTTCTAGTGTTAGATATTAATTTAAGTCCTACATGTTTCTAGGCCTGGCTCTCAATCCACTGAGCCCGCTACTTGTCCCCCACTATTTCCTTTTTTGAATGTACCTAATTCCTGACCAATTACATAATTAATGATGTTCCTTTTGTCATTCAAGTATCTAGTAAATGATAATAAAGTATAGAATATCTCTCTATGCTCTAAAACTTTCCAAGTCAACTTCTTTAACTCAATATTATCAAAAAGGACTCTTTAGATTATTCCTTTCTGAAGGACTGCATCAGTGCCTCTAGTTACACAAGGGATTTGCCAATAGTTTTATTTGGAAGTTTGTGTAGAAATTCACAAATCATCTAAAGTACCACACAAGATATTAGAAAAATAATTGAAAAGGATCTGAGTATGCCAAATAAGTTATTTAAGTCAATGAAATATGTCCAAGTCCTATATATAAAGCTCTTCCTACATCAAATTAATTATCTAGTTGATAATCAAGCATTGCCATACAGAACATTAGGGAACTTATTTTGTTTATAAAGATCAAGAAATCAGGAATTTGAAACTTCACAACTGAAAATTTTATCATAAGCCAATTTACAAATTCCACTTTATCACAGTGCCTGGCACATAGTAGTTCTTAGTAAATATTCATTGATAGATTGATGTTAGAAAGATTTTATTGGTATTATGAGATTTGTCAGTGAAGTTAAACTATCATTGATGTTTTTTGGATCTCTACAAATAGATCTTCTATGCTCCAACCTGACCACCATAGTAAAACTGGGGAAGGCTACTAAAAATCAAAATGATCCAAAAAAATGACTCTTCAGGCAAAGGAGATAAAAGACAATTAAGAAGAGGAAATGTCATAAGATGAAAAAAAGCAGTGGAGAAGAGATTCTGGTCTCTCATAAGGACAAGAAGACTGTGGCTACATCAGCAAAAAGGGTAAAACCAGCCAAAAAAAAAACATTGTTTCCACCAGACTTGTCAATTAAAGTTGTTATGATTCCTGTTTAGAAGACAGCCATTGCCACTGCCAAGGAAGTGGCTACCTCAGCTGTTATCACATGGAGCAAAAAGAAAATCATTCCACCTTAAAGTAGTAAATCCTTAGTGAAAACAACAATATTTCTCCCCCATCAAAAGTATAGAAAATGGAGAAAGGGCCATGAGAGAGGACAGTGATTCTGAAAAAGGCAATGAAGATGAAGAATTGGAGCCATCCAAAGGTACAAAAAATGGGAGCAGCTCCCAACAAACAAGACTCTGAGGAGGAAGAGGAAGATGATTATGATGAGAATGATTCTGAAGAAAAAGCCTCAGATACTACACCTGCCGAAGAGAAATCTCTACTTCTGTGAAATCTGACTCTTGAAAATCTGGCAAAGCCAAAGAATCAGAGAAGGAGAAGGAGGAGGCATACTAAGAGTAGAAGGGCGAGGTAGAAAAATGAAGAGGAAGAAGCAGCACACATCAAAAAAGCATGGAGAAAGAGGAAAAAGTAAATGTGCAAAGAGAAAGCCTCTAAATCCAGTAAACAGAAATTGAAAATGGAAGTATCTAATGATGTCAATATGCTGGTAACCTAAGCTCAAAAAGTGAAGTTGAGCTAAAAACTGGCATCATGGACTTCTTTACAAAAAAAGGGACCTTACAGTTCTGAGCATCCACAGTGGTATCAACAGGAATTTTGGCTTTTTAGAATTTTAATCAGAAGTCATGAAAAAAACTCTTGAACTCAGTGGCTCCAAAGTCATCTGAAATGAAATTGGAAAGAGTAAAAGAAAGCTAAGTATTTGGGATTCAAGAATGCTCTTTGTCAAGAATCTGCCTTATAATGTAACTCAGGAAAAGTTCAAGGAAGTGTCTGGAAATGCTACTGAGTTTAAACTGATCAGCACCAAGGATGAGAGGATGGAATACCCAACAAAATTGCCTGTTTTGAATTTAAGAGAGAAGCAGACCTGGACAAAGCCTTGGAAAAGAAATGGGGAATCAAGATCAGTGGTTGAGTGATCCTTCTGAACTACACATAGGAGAAAACTCAATGTCAAGAGAATCTGAGGAAGAAATAATTAATTACTCCAGAAGGAAGATTCAAAGACATGGTACTGTATAACTTCTGCCCCACCCATAGAGAGCCATTGAAGAAAGTCTACATGAAGCACTTGACAGGAAAACATAGATTAATGAAAATGAGTCTAAAGTGTAAGTATTAATTTAATTTGATTCTGCACAAGATGCAAAAGAATCTTTGAATTATTTTAATTTTATATAGTGATTGAAAGCAGAATAAACAGGCTAGAGTTAAAAGGAGATAAGACAGCCAGAACAATATCAAGGAGCCAGTCCTACAAAATGTTCATCCAAGGTCTGTCCAAAGACATGACAGAAGAAACATTGGGAGATTCATTTTCTGGCTCTTTTGGTGCCAGAATGGTCACAGGTAGAGTCAGGATTATCTAAAAGGTCCATTTATTTAGACTTTAATTCAAAAGAAAATTCTAAAGGTATCAAAGATATCATAGATGGGGATATTTATGGAAATAAAGGAAATGTGGACTGAGCTAAGCTCTGTGTCTTTCAAGGTCTCAGTGGCAGTCACAATGGTGATGGTCACAGAGCCTAGAAAGAGAATAGAGAAGATCTACTGAATTTTGGTGGCAGAGGCTGAGAAAGCTTTGAATCTTTATATGGTTTCTGATGAGAGGAGGCAGCAAGCAACAAGTAGAGGAAGCTTGAATAACTTTTTTTGCAATCTCTTTTCCTCTTCCATTAAAATGGACTCTGAGCATTTCATCCTGTCAACAAATCATTGAAAGAGACCTCTCAGGACATTTTCAGACAAACATGCACTTGAGACCTTCTTGGAAAAACATGGATGACGTTTCAAGGGAGAGAGTGCATTGGTTTTGACAAGATGGATGTTCCATCTATTTTTTTTTTTGCAAAGAGTAGTGATAGCTGCAGTAGTTAATCTTTTTGTCTGTGAGTTTTCTTGCAGTTTTAATGCTATACCATAGTAATAAAATCATTTCTTCCTAAAAAGAAGCTAAATAATTTGCTCAAGTTCATTTAAGTAGAATAGTTGAACTGGAGCTAAATTTAAGTCCTCTGACTAAATGCAGCATTTAGTCATTTGCATCCAACTGAATTAGAAAAAAAAAACCTAATGCATTATTGAGACTCGTTCACATTTCCACATAGATTAATAGATATCAAATTGGATGGAACTTTAGAAGTTACTAATCTCTTCTTTTTATAGATGAGGAAATTCAAGTCCAAAAAGGTTAAATGACAGGTGGATTCAAACTCAAATCATTTGATTGACTCTTGTGGATCTTCTATTATTTGTAGTACATGGTAATGATGCTGTGGCTTAATCATTCTGAAAAATTCCTTTACATGATATGATCTCCATTCTCCTAAGTGTTTCTTCAGAAGTCTATAATTTGTTGAAGGGACTAGGCTCTTCCTGCTGTCACTTTCATTCTCCTGAGTCTTTCCTACTTTAGAAGACTTTAAAATCAAGATCTCAGAGCAGATTGAAACCTTTTCTCCTCCCATCCAACTATTCAATTTCTGTTTGTGTGTTATCTTCCCCTATTAAAATATAAGCTTCTTGACAACAGGGACTTTTTCTTTTTGTTTGTGTTTGTTTCCCTAGCACTTAGCACAGAGTAGGGCCACAGTAAGTACTTAAAAATGTGCTTGTTCTCTTCCTTCAAATTCCATTCTCCATTTCTTCAAATAGAACTAGTCAATATTTGATCATTGCTGATGTTTCTAATTATCAAACCATGATTAGATAATTACAAAACTTCTAGTCTCTATAAAAATCCCTGGAGAGTAGTGAAAGTAAAATGTAGAAATAGAATATGAAAAAGCACAAAATAACAGAATTGTCATTGGGAGATTGAAGTCAAATATGGAAATAAGATATAACTGCATGAAATACTGAATAATATATATTTCACAAGGCAATGTGTGACCACATGAAAAAACAGGTGATGTGAACATAGGAGAGGATGGCATTATCATAGACTCCATTAGTCTTTTGGTAACACAGCCATGTCTCAGCTCCAATATATCATCAGAACATTCCTTGACTTCCCATCTTAGTACATGATAAAGTATAAAATAATATATGTGGTTCCTAGACAATATTCAAATGACATGGGGCCATTTTGCAAGGTGGGTACAAAGCTCTATAGATTGACAACTGTGGTTTGGCTTGGAGGTATGGAGGGTACATTCATTACCAGGAAAAAAGAACTGGAGCATAATTGGATGTAGAGTAGATTGCAAAGTTAATGGCAATAAAGCCATCCTCACCCTCTGCCAGTAGGCAATTTCACTACAACTTTAATTCAACCCCAAAATTTCCTTCCTTTAAATAAAGAATCTGACAAAGATATAGATCAATCTTTACAAAACTAAAGTCATCTTGTTAAAGACAGAGAAAGTCAAATTGTTTATCTACAAAATAACCAAGTGACAACCAAGTCAATGACCATTCCTTATGTTTGTTTTGATTGGTCCTATCATGCTTTCAGCACTCCCCACTCAGCAGGCATAGAACCTCAAATCTATATTTAATTTAAAACATTGCACTATCATTCGGAAACCTTTCAGCAAACTCACTGCCACTTAAAGGAAAATGGCAAAGACTACAATTTACCAGAAGCCCCATTTTATTTTAAGACAATTAAATAATATCCCTAAGCAAACATCCTCTTAAAATTCAAGGACATAGTTTAAGAGTGTACTCACTTTTTCTGTCCCATCATTACATGGCCTGTGGGAGGTTGCTTGAAAGAATAATTTATTTTGAGTTCTAATTTAATTTGAATTTCACATTTTCTTCCAGCAAATATAACCAATGGATTTTTTCACAGTCAGGAAAACATGACATGTATTTTAAAAAAAGCAACCCCCCTGGAAAAAAATCATCCCCATCCTTTATTGTATACAGATATATTCTCTCATTGTTTATGAGCAGTTTGGGGATATGAGGGTTGGTCTTTTTTGAGAGGTTAGACTTTTAAAATGTTCCAAGTACTTCAATTACCAAGACACTTTAAGATTGACTTTAATAAAAAATGTTTCTTTTGATAATTAATGTAATACAATAACTAAAATAATTCAGTTTGAAATGAACTCAAATCTTAGAATGGAATCCAAATTCTGAATAGGCATGTAGCTGTTCATTTTAAATATCTTAAATCTGTTTAATTTTAATTTAATCTTAAACCTTAAATAGCTCTGAATGCCAAGAAAAATTCCCTTGATAGCTATCCTAGGTCATTCCTAGACCCAAGTTTTCAGTGGATAAAGAAAAGAGTTGCCTCTAATACCTTTTTGTGATGACCCTTTATGTAGCTAGTGAAGTTTTCATGCCAACCTAAAATTTAGAATCATGTAACTAGAAATGTAATGTTAACAGTCACCTTAACTGTCCTCTTATCCAATCAAGCTCTACTCAAATCATAATCCCACATTTAATATACCAAAGAGACGGATATTCATTCAACCTCTCTCTGAAAACATCTGGTGAGAGAGAACTATTATTGCTCTACTTAATGTTATGAAATTTTATTTTATAATATTTTATTAAATATATAGTATTTTTAAATATATTTTCTGGCACTCTTTTTTCCTTTTTGAACTATCCTCATTCTATAAATCCTTACAAGGTTTAGAATTGAGCAGGGGTTTAATTTTGCCTAAATTTAGTTGAACACAAAACTGAGAAGTGAAACATTCAATCATTCTGATCCACTTAATGCAAAATAGCCAAATATGTGGACTGGGGATAATTATTTTTTTTCCATTAGAGCTAGATATTCAGCATTATGTGTATCCTCTCAGGGTTATGATATACATCATGGAATATTCCCAGTATTCTTATCTAATATATTTTCACCCTTAAATTTTTCTTCTAGAACAATGTTCATATTGGATTCAATGTTAGTTTGTAATCCAGTATAAGACTTCAAAAAATGTTTCCATGTTTGTAGTTTCATGAAAAGAATTGTGAAGATTGGATTTACTCTCCCCTTGCCTACTTTTAAATTTAATCAACCAAAAGCAAAGACACCCCTACTTAAGGAGGTTCACAAACCACTTACTAAAGGGAGTAACACCTCCAGAACAGACTGACTGCCCCCTAGGCAGTGCTAAGCAAATTTAAAGACTGTAGTTGGTCCCCATAAAGTGGAGGAAGGAACAGGAAGTGATGTAAAAAATAACTATAAAAGATGATGAACTTCCTGTCAAAGAGGTCTTATGTCTTTGACCTGAATCTTCAGCATGAAGGACTTGGGACTGGCAACTTGAACTGTTTCTAGTAAGACTGCTTTTGGCCCTTCTCCCTTTGGACTTCAGATTGGGTGAATGAAAAAAAGTTGATCCTCCTATCCTGGCTTCTGGAAATATTGGCTCCAGAGCGGCCTCCCTCTTGGAGGAGGCCACATGGAGGAAACCTTTGCTTAATTCACCACTGGGCACTTCCATCTGGGGTTAATGAGCCCTGCTGGAGTGGAGCCAGGTGCCAGAGAAAGTGTTTAGTATTTTAGGTTAGATATTTTTCTTTACCCTACTTTTACATTTCTCTACTTTTACTCTTTCCTTCTTTTTTGTAAATAAAGTTGCTAAAAATCATTTTTCCTTCAGCTGTATTAATTTTTAAATCAGTGACCACATTTTCTTATATTTAGTCCAACCATAAATTTAATCCCTACAGAATGGAGAAGTCTCAATACTTTAGTCTAGTGTTATCTTGCTTTGAAAAGAAATGCAGTTGCAAGAGAGGATGCACTCTAACTTAAGCTCTTGCTTCATGATCTCTAATGAAAAAAGTGGATTTTTTTCCTTTTTACTGGTATTTTTAAATTTAATATGAAATTTCAAAACAATTCAAAAGATCTCCTTTAGATCTGTTTTTGCAGATAGCTTCTGATACCACCATAAAAGTTCCTTGTATTGGTGGTTTGGTCAACTTAATTTTAAGTTCTGGGATCCATCCATTTCTCTCTAGTTTTGCATTGTATAGCTTGTTATAGTATAACAAAGAAAAGATAAACTACATGATGAAGTTGATAGAATGCTGAGCCTAGAATCAGAAAGACTCAAATGAATAGTCTTCTGGACACTGAAAGATAGTAGCCTATTTTTGTGATTTCACATAGTTCAAATCCTGTCTTCTGCAGGGTTCTTTCTTGAGTATCACATCTGGTAATACCTTCCCCTTCCCATTTTCCTTCATATAATTTGTAAACAGTGGTATGCAAGAAAATATTTAGCTGGTTCTTCCTATTCTTGCTAAAAAATTTTAAGTTTAATCTTCATTATTAGTATTTTCTGTTATATACTCAAGTTTAGACAATCAACAATATAATAAATTAAGCTTTAAATTTTATTGTTTGTGGATTTCCAAGGTGTAAACATTTGCAATGAAAATTTGATATTAGGTTCTCTAGAGATCATACAAGTTGGTTCCAACACACTATTTTTCATTGTGTATTGACCTATTTTTAAAAAGCTTTTGGGGAAACTTAGCACTTAACACAGTGCCTGGCATTAGTGAATGTTTAAGGACTGTTGAGGAATATTTATTGATTGATTGACTTAATAATGGAAAGTTGAACATAAACCAGAGACAGATTTTTTTTTTTGCATTGTGATGAAGAATCTTTTTTTCAAATGTTGAAGTACTAACTAATGGGAATAAATTCCTATTATTAATTGTATTGTATTACCATTATTGTTGTTGCTAATATCATTACCTACCATCATTATTAACATTACTTTATTGTTTCAGTTGTGAATAGAACCCTGAAAGAACATATGATGAAAAGAGTGTTTTAAACCTAGAAAACATGAATTAAGGGAGATATGAAAACTATCTTCAAGTATTTTAAGACTTTTACCCCTAAGAAGTCTCAGAGGAATTTAAACAAGTGTCAAGGGCTTGGAAGGTAAAAAAATAGAAGGTAATGGAAACATAAGGAATATAGGAAATGGAAGTAACTGAATTTGTTGGTGCTAACTACCTAGGAAGTCAGAGGCTTTCTCATAGAGCTTGGATTTGGACTTTATGAGAACTAAAAAGCATCTCATACTTTGTGGGATAATTAGAAATATCCACAAGTGTGACAAGGTTAAAAAAATCCCAACACTAGGAAAAAGATAAGGTGCTCCTCAGTGATTTTCTGTTCAAGAATATAAAGATGGTTACATTTAGATCTGACATGCTGACATGACTAGTAAAGAGATGCTCTATCTTTCTGAGGCATGTATCCGGGACCTGACAGAAAGTCCCCTGAGACTTTTTTAGCCTGCCAAGTACTAACCCACTTCTGATGATTCATGGGCAGAGTAATGATACCACCAGAAGAAACTTGGGAAAAGAAGGGGGGGACACAGGGAAAGCCCAAGGGATTACAAAGCTCCAGTCAGGAAATTAAATGACGTCAGGGCACAGGTGGTGTTGTCATTAACATTTCCATATGAGGGCATGGAATTTAGAAAAGAGAAGGATATTGGAAATGAACTTTTTACCAAGAAGATGGCATTGGGAAATAGCAATTTGTATTGCTCAGCCATTATGAAATATATGAATTTGATGAGCCTCATTTAAAGCCCTCATCTAAAAAGGGAGTCTTTAAATTGAGAGTAGAAGTGAAGAGATTTTTAAACTCCAAATATATCTGCTAAATCAGACATTGTGAAGTTATAGATACTACATTGGAAGATCTTGCTAGTATTTTCAAGACAAAAAATAACTGTGAAATAAATAAGATTCCTCCACATTAATGTGTAGAATATGGGATAATAAAAATTTGATAGCAACACCACTATTAATAATAGTAATTATATTATGTTTTGAGGTTTGCAAAGCATTTTGCATTCATATTTCATTGATCCTAACAAAATTATGAGGTACTTTTATTATCCCCAACTGACAGAGAAATAAACTGAGTCTGAGAATTTAAATAATTTGGCTAGGGGAACACATCTAGTGTCTGGAGCACAATTTGAATTAATTTGTTCCTTAATCTAAGACTAATATTTTACTTACTATTCCATGAAGTTTAATATGAAGTCTTAAAATGATATTATCAGCATCATAGAGAATTATGATTCATACTTATAATGATGAAATCAGTGGAAATAATTATTTCAGAATTTTAATAAAATGAATCCACATCAGAAGAGTCCTGTGTGTGAAGAATTTATTAACCTGTTAGAAAGTCCAAGAATCTGAGGAGAGTTTACAGGTGAGGGTTAAAGAAGGAAAAAACAAAAGTGATGTTATTTTGTATGTAAACTGCAGAGCATCCATCCCAATGGAGGGAACAGATATTGATTCCCTGGAAATACTATGCAGTTTTGATGGGGGATTTAAGTTATCTGACTACTTGCTAGATGGTTTTCTCTCATAAAAGCAGAGAATCTGATGAATTCATGATATGCATTTCTAATAATTTAATATTTGCAAAGGGAAAAGAAGTAAAAAATCTTTTATTCTAATCAGTAAGGGAAGAAAGTGGTTAAACTGTGAATGAGAGAAATTTTGGGAATGATCATACAATTTTAGAGTTCATGATTGTGGTTATTACTAAGGATCAAAACACGAAAGTTAGCTAATGTGCAGCTTACACACACACACACACACTCAAGATCATTGAAGATATAAGTATGATTCCATGGGCTAACTATAGAAGGGAAATAAGCTCAAGATGAATATTGACTCTTCAGGATGTAATTTTGTTGATATATCTAGAATGATCCCATTATGAAGAAATGGCAGAAATTGTCAAAATAGACTTGTAAGTACAAAAGGAATGAATTCGCTGGTTCAAATTATAAAATTACACATGAAAAGTATCCTAAGAACCATAGAGTTTTAAAAGCAATATCTTTCTACTTTTCAAAGGTCATAATATTGTCATGATCCTGAACTTTTCACTCTCCCTTATTCTACCAATCATTTGATAAATCTTGTCTTTTCTAACTACTTAATATCTCTTGAAACCAACTCTTTTTTTCCAGGACATATTTCCCACCTCATTTCAGATCTTTATCTCCTCTTACCTAGACTATTTCAAAAACCATATTTGCTACTACCCCACTTTCTATGATCTCACTCCACTCCAACCTACACATTGCTACCTGAGTAATTTTCCTTAAATGCAGACTTGATCATATAACTACTTATTCAATCAACCACTAGTAGTGTTCCATTGCCTCAGAGATAAAATTTAAATTATGTTTAAGTCTTAAATCCTTATATAATTTGAGCCCAGCATATTTTTCCAGTCTTAGTAGACAGAATACTTTTTTCTCACACTTTTGCAATTGAGCCAAAGTAGCCTCATAGTTGATCTCACATCTCTATCTCTAATTCTTCACCTTTGTGAGGGCTATCTGAAACTCTTAGAAAGAACTCTCTCCTTTCCTCTACCTCGTAAATTCCCTTCTTCCTTTAATATGCATCCTTAGAGAATATATGAATAATGTGCTGATTACTCCTAAATATTAGCCAGTCAATTATTAAGAATTCATTAAACTCCTATTATGTTCAAGAACTTGTTCTAAGTGCTGAGGATACAATGAAAGTCAAAATGTAGCTCACAGTGACCTCTCGCTTACTAGCTTGGAATTAACATTTTGTTTATATTTGTACTTATTAGCTTTATTTTTTCTTGTTGCACATATTTTATAGTCACTTGTCTCTAAAAATAGTAGTAAAATTATTAATAGGGAAGTTTTTTCATTTTTTTGTGTTTGTATATCTAGTGCCTAGTTCTATGTTTGGCACATAGAAGACACTTAATAGGCACATATTTAGCACTTAACTTTTTGAAAATGGCAGACAACAGTTTAAATATGCCCATATAAATACATTTTAAAGACATGAAAAAGAACTATGGAATGGTATGAAAATAGAGCAATTTTGTTATTACTTTTTTAAAGATAATATGTGGACACATATGTATTATATGTACTTTAAAGAAGTTCCTAATTTTTATAAAAGCTATTTCTTGTTTTTGTTGTTAAACTGAGGGCTGTGAAATTTACAACATAAATTATTTAATAAAGAAATATTCATTGATTAGATTGTCTATAAACTTTAAGTTGCATGTTAGTATTCAGAATTTGAGCTTCTCATTTAGTGATAAATGAGTGGACATACTGCTGCAAGAACTGGATCATCTTAATCCTGAAATTGTTTTTGTAAATGATACCCACAGAGAAAAATGTCACATTTAAATAGAAACATGGTTGACAGATATTACATGGGGAGGAAAATAAAGATATTGGCAACATCATTTTCATCTTACAGCCAAAGGTAGCAAAGATCATAATTAGCACAAAGATAAAATAAGGAACAAAAATTAGAAAAGGGTATACATTCAATTTCAACAACTGAGGCCTGATCAAAACTTAAACAAGGTACTGAAACTGAAAAATAAAGAATATGTGGAAAATTAGTTTAGTACTTATTATACTTATTTTATATATATATATGCTTTATGGCTACAAATTAATTGACGGGAAAGAAGGCACTTTAATCAACAAACATTTGACTTATTTACCAAGAAGAGAAAAGTAGCAACCAAAATAATACTTCTTTACATGTTAATATTTTTAAAATCATAATAGAAAATGATATATCAAAAATTTGAACAGTCTTGCTCATCAAAGTAGATAAAAGTAGTAAACAGTTTTTTTTCCTTTATAGCCCAACAGGAGGCACAAATAGATAGCAGGATTTTAGGCATATTTAAGGATAAAAATGGAAGCAGAAAATTAAAAAGGGAGGGGAAATCTGCAAAGTTCCTTTTCTTTTTAAATAATAAAATTTTTCACTTTCAAGAACCATTAAAGTATTACAGTTATATCTTAACATCAGTGTCACAGATGTGTTTTCAGAGATTAAAAAAATTACACCAAGAACAATGATGGGAATAATACCTTATTATCCCAAATGTACAAAGAAGTGATCTACCCTCAGGGCAATACAGTTATGATGTTATTGAAGGATTAATTAACAAAGTATTTGAAGGAAGTATAAATATCAAAGAAAGGCATTTAGTAAAATAGTAAGATTATATTAACAAAAATGTGATAGTCACACTGATTTATTTATCTACTTGCTTATCTACTTAAAATATTATATGAATCATCAAAACACATACCTCAAGACCATCTTGATCTACTATTAATGAGGAAAAGAAGGCTTTTGAAAACAATGTTCAACTGGAAGAGCACATCTGTATCATAAAATTGGCAGAAATATGTACAGAATACAATACACTACTATATTTGTTGTGTATTAATCATAAACAAAGAATTATTTTACAAAAGAAAACACATTCCACAAGTCTCTTTTTCTTCCATCCACGCATCAAAATAATTTACGATTGATTTCATCAGAGATAAAATAGTTGAAGAACCATAAGTATTAATCCAAAACTAACAGTGGAATACAAATTCTCCTAAATTGTTTGTTCTCCTCTGTGATGGAAGGGATTCAGTATGCTATCCAAAGGAAAATTCATACTCTGTACATTGTGAGGTCCTCCTGTTTCCTATTTATGCATATCATGTTGATTTCATCAACCCCTGGAACACTGGATACTCTAATGGCAGATTTCAGTAAACACTAAGAAGAACTTGGCCTAACAGTCTTCATAGGAAAGAACAAACACCAAAAACAACGAAAAAAGTTGAAAGATAAATGCCCACTATGTACCTATTATTGAGAGCATGGCAGGTGATTGGATATATAACATATAGATCATGTCCATCAGTATATTATGCAGGACAAACTATATATATATGGATAATGACTGAGACCAGAATTAAGCAGGTAAATGGAAATAGCCTGGGTTGTCTTCAGGAAAATGCAAAGGTCCTTTAATGATCTCAGTATTCCAAAAGAAACAAAAGGACATCTTCTTAATTATAATACCAAAATGAATACATATTCAATGTGATACTAAACAAATTGCAAAGCAGTAATTTTTAGATCTGTAAAAACTAATGATGAAATTCACCTGGAAGAACAAAACATTTATAATATGAGAAGAAATGAAGAAAGAGAAGAAATAGTGGAAATGTGAGGGATTCTGGTATTATCAGATATCAAACTATAATGTGAAGCAGTTATCATCAAACTATTCAATACTTATTATGAAGAAGAAAAATTTATGCATTGGAACAGGTTGGAAACCTGACCCAGAAATATTTGAACAAAGAGTTTTCTAAACTTAACAACATCAATTATTGCGTTAAAATATTTTCAAATCAACAAAAAATCCTTGAATAGAATTGGAAAGCATTCCTGTATAAGTTAGTATGCAGGTAACATTTTAAATTATATACAACAAACTTCAAATGAAAGCTTGATATAAATATCAAAAGCCAAATCAATAAAAATTAAATAATAGAGATGAAGTGATGGAGATATATTTTATAGCACTAGGAAGAAAGAGAACTAAAGAGATATGCATCATCATATGATAAAAAATGGAATATGTGATAACATAAAACTAAAAAGATTTTTGTATGAGCAAAATTAATGTATCTAGAATTCTAAAAAAGGCAAATATTTCAGAAAAAAAGTCTGAAGTAAATATTTATTACCATGGTCTGGTATATATATTTATTATATATTCATATATATGAAAGAAATATATATGAACCAAATATATTCCCCAGTGGATGACCATTTAATGTATATAAAATAGGCAGTTTTCAAAAGAAGAAATGAAAGCTATCCACAAGCATATGGAAGCATGCTGTAAAGAATTGAACAAAACAAACAAGTTATTAATTAATCATCTCACCTCATCATATTGGCAAAAATGACCAAAAAAAATTCAAAATGGTAAAAGTAAGAGAGACTATTGAAGTAAAGGTATGAAAGTTGACTTTTGGTGCAACTATCGTTCAGTTTTAATAATCATGGAAAATAACTTGGAGAACCGTAGCATTGAGAGCTGTAGCTTTACCGAGTAGCATTTGCCAAATGGTCATTCTTGGAAGTCTGGGTTTTATCCTTGAAACACAGAATTGGATGCTATTTTTATCCTATTTAAGAGAGTTAAATTTTGGGACCATCTTTTCTGTATTAACATAATCTGTCAGATGACTTAGAGGTTGATGAGGACTTATTTCAAAAGAGGTTTTCTACTAAATATAAAGGAAAAAAGAACAGAAAATAGAAGGTGAAACACTTTAGCAAAGTATATATTATATCCAATCTTTTATTAACTAGAATCATCTTTTTATAGAAAATAATGTATTGACATATTCATCTACAAAGGAATATAAAGTAGCTAAGGACATTGTATTTACAGTTCAATATCACTTTAAACCTGTCTCAGATTGCATATTTGAAGGAAGGAATCTGAAAATTCTGGGAGATACAGGTAATTAGAACGACGAGACCAGAGAAATAAATGAGGTTTCTGTTTACTGTGTTATAAGGAAAAATTACATGATTGACAAATGTGTGTCAAGAAATGATATTACAGACCTCAAATTGGTTCTGATATGTAAAGATAAGTCCAATGAAAAATCTATTACATACTTCAGAGATAATCTTCTTCAAAGGTATGAAGTAGAATAGTATATAAAAGAGGAATCTTAATATCCAAATTTTTACAAAAATTGAAATATTCTCATGAAATATAAAATTTTCTATTGGAAAAGCAAAAAAAAAAGTTTCTTCAATGTCATTCAATAATACTTAAGATTCTACAACTGACCTCTGATCATAGCCTTATTCTCACAGCAAATAGTTAACAAAAATCATGAAGCTCAATGAAAAAATAAAATGAATTAAATATGAACCCACCTTTGAACAAAATAGATAGAGGCCACAATAATTGATTTGTTGTGGAGTAAATGGATGGAATACAAATCCATACAAGAAGGTAGCAAAAACCATTGAATTATTGGCTGCTGTAAAGATTTTTTTTCTGTCATCATTGAGTATTTTTCTTCCCAAAATTCTAGTAAATCAATATGTCTCATCAGCACTAAGTGGAGGTAAAGGAACCCTAACCTTTTCCCAGTGCTACACATTGTCTTTGCTTATAAAACTGCAGATCACTACACATCCTATAGATATGGCACAGCTGATTCAAGAGTTAGTTTACTCAAAAGAATGATTCTATCATCATTTATGAAATTGTCGACCTATTTTCTCCACTTTGCATCTTCTGCTTGGTAACAAACACCTCCTAATGCCTTCCTTTATAGAAGATGTGTAGTAGAGGGCAGCAATCTCCACTCTCAGATGACTCTACTTTGCATAGGCAGCTCTGTCTGACTTCCTCTAGAGGAACAAGATGCACTACCCAAATTAAACTCATCATTTCTAATCTCATTACTTTGTTGCTAACTCAAACTTTGACTGCTATCTCTTCCTTCTAATTGGATAGCATATTGGACTCTCAGATTAGTACACTTTTTATTTGCTGCTCAGTCTGGTTTCAACTTCATAACTGACCATGCACAGGGCATATGCTACTGTTTCTACCCCTTCCCCATGCCTCCCATCCCAAATTCTACTCTTTTCTTATCTCCTTTTGTGTGTTGGCTTCGCCCTTTCAATTTTAAACTCCTTAAAGGCTGGGACTGTTTTTCTTTCTTATTAATTGTATACCCAACACTTAACACAGTGCCTGGCATACGGTAAGCATTTAATAAATGTTTATTGGATTGGATGGAGAAGGGTTGAACAAACTGTCATCACAAAATATAATGGAATGCTATTCTGTAAGAAATGAAAAATTCAGAGAAACTTGGAGAGACTTGTATGATGGAGCTGAAGCAAAGTGAAACGGTATGTGAGAGAAATTTACATGATGAAAAAATAATGTGAAGAAAAATTATCTTGAAAGTTTTCAGAATTCTAAGTGAATTAATGGCTAATGGTGATACCAGAAGATGGATGATGAAGCCTAGTTCTTGACTTTTGGCAGAGCAGTGACCAGAGGTAGAGAATGAAACCTATTTTCAGATAAGGCCAATGTGCTCATTTGTTTGACTTGATTACATTTCTTTTATACAGGAATGCTTCTATCTTGGAGAAAGTGAGTTGATAGAAAATTATAAAAACTGACCAAAAATGCAAAAAACATCAATAAAGATTTCTGAAATCTAGAAAAAATAAATTAGACAAAATTACATAGGACAAATGTGAAAATATCACATTTCATTTAATATACATAATGAATAAATTTACTGAACATTAATGCCTAATGTCATACAAAATTTTTTCTTCTTTCTATAGGAGAGATATTTATTTTTGTTGAAGATTGTAGAGAGAAGAATAAATAGAAATAGGAAAAGAAGAAAAGTAATTCAAAGGTGGTATAGTATAATGTTTAACTGGTAAATATAGAATATACTTAAAGAAGAATAATTATATGTAAAATTTAAAATTAGATCTCAATAATAAAATATTATATTTTAGTAGATTTATTAATGATCATTAGAAATCAAGGAATAAAGAGGATACAAAATAAAGACTACATGCCCACAGCTGATTAGCCCATTTCAAAATCCCCACATCACTGTCACCATGCTGACAGGAAGCCAAAGAGTTTGAACAGGACCATCCACTCATTATTTATTCCCTGTCTACAGGAAGTACATAATGACAGGAAGTCAGTGGGCTCCCGGGAAATGTAGTTCTTTTTTTTAGGGTAACAGATTTTCAATTATACATTGAATTGATTAGTCTCTCCAATGAATCTTATAAATATAACCAACTTTGAAATTACAATAATTTGAAGATAAGAGGAAAAGATAACAAAACCAATGATTGCTAGGCACATTGACAAATAGCCAGTTAGGGGACAGTCCCCTTCAGCATAAGAGTATGCATAAAACAAATGCATTCAACCCCACACAGTTCAAATCACTACATCCCAAAGTTCATTCTGGATCGTCTAGTGCAGTGTGAGGTCTATGGAGGCATCTTCATGGTATTTTCTTCAAACAGTTCACTTTCTGGATTCTGAAAGGTAATGAGTTTCTTATCCTAAAATTACTCTCAAAAAGAATTTAAACTTTATAATTTTGAATAATAATAACAATAATAATAATAATAATAATACATTCCCCCCTGAAGAGGGTGTTGAAAAACACAGGGATCACTTAGGAATCCATGGCTGAGTTGTGAGGTATATGAATCAATTGGCAAGAGAAATAAAAAACATCCCAAAAAATCCAAATAAAAGAGAAAATCATTTGTGGATGAAATATGGAGTATTAACGTCTTTGTGTAAAAATTCTAAATAAAGGAAAAATAAACCTATAACAAGTCCTTGCATCAGGACCCAATTCAAGTGATTTAAGCAATTATGCATTTACCCAATCAGCAATCAGTACTACAGAAAGTTTTACCACACAATGAAAGACAGAATAGGGACTAGATTAAAGGAGCCAGGTAAGTAGCCAAATTTGAGATACTTGGCAAAATGTGGGATAGGGAAGACCTGCCTTTGACATATGTGAAAACAGCTTCAACCATGAACCCCAAACAAGTTCAAATCTTGGCTCAAAATTTCATCAATTCCATTGGGGTTGGTTGATCTCTTTGACTTTGTGCTCAATTGACACTATACAGTTTAGCTTTGTGTTTCTTTGGTATTATTTGATGGCTCTTTTTGTATTCCCCTCTCCTGGAATCAGACAAAATCATTAAGCAAAGTCCCATAATTATTTTAAACAATCAATGGCATCATTTTTATAGTCCAAAGCTTTTTAGGTGTGCATTAATATTAGAACAAATATATTTTAGGAGGAGTCAAGATGGCCACTTAGAGGGAGTAGAAGTTCAGACCTCTGGAAACCTTTCCTTACCGATCACAAACTGAATGCTCCTATTAGTAGTAGTAGTAGTCTCTCGGTAACCGAGGATGACGATTGTCTTTGTGTGTTTTTGTGCACAAAGACACTTGTGCATGAAGATTTAGGTGGAAAAATCGATGCACAGAGATAGTCCCACTCTCTCAGTGTTGGAAGCCTGGGTCCAGTGGCATGAAAAGTCGTTACATCTGGAGACTTCCTCAGCTGCATTGGATGGCCGTGTTGTCTTTTGTGCTCCAACACGCCCTAAGCACGCCACAGTGCCTTGCTGCATTGCCATCTCAGCCGTTGAACCTTCTAATTGGTTTCTTCCATCTGTTCAGCCGAAGCAGTCATCACATGCTGGGTGAGCAAAGCCCTGGTTCACCAAGGGTCCACGATGACCCGATGGCCACCCTCACAAGGTTTAGCCGGCCTGTCGAAGCCATTGCCTGGGGTGTGGCCGCTGCTGCATGCTAACAGCTACTAGGAGCCACAAGTGAGAGCTGGGTGTCAGGTGAGGGTCAGAGGCTGGAGAGCTGCCCTTGGAGGGCATGACAAGCCCTCCATACCAAAGATATTACTCCTCCCTGAGCACCCCAAACACCCCAATAGGAATAAAAGGGCCTTTCCTAAAAATAATAAACAGTATATATCTAAAACCATCAGCAAACATCATCTGCAATGGGGATAAACTAGAAGCCTTCCCAATAAAATCAGGATTGAAATGAGGATGCCCATTATTACCTTTATTATTTAACATTGTACTAGAAACACTAGCAGTAGCAATTAGAGAAGTAAAAGAAACTGAAGGTATTAAAATTAGCAATGAGGAGCCCAAGCTATCTCTCCTTGCAGATGTTATAATGGTTTACATAAAGAATCCTAGAGAATCAACCAAAAAGCTAGTTGAAACAATCAACAATTTTAGCAAAATTGCAGGATACAAAATAAACCCGCATAAGTCATCAGCATTTCTATATATCTCTAACCCATTTCAGCAGCAAGAATTAGAAAGAGAAATTCCATTTAAAATCACCCAACCTAGACAACATAAAATACTTGGGAATCTATCTTCACAGGAACTATATGAACACAACTACAAAACACTTTCCACACAATTAAAACTAGATCTAAACAATTGGAAAAACATTGATTGCTCATGGGTGGAATGAGCTAACATAATAAAAATGACAATCATATTCAAATTAATTTACTTATTTAGTGCCATACCCATTGAACTACCAAAAAACATTTTTACTGAATTAGAAAAAAACCATAACAAAGTTCATTTGGAAGAGCAAAAGAGAAAGAAAGGAGGATCAATGGAATAGACTTGGGATAAATGGCCTCAGCAAGACAGTCTACGATAAGCCCAATATTCCCAGTTTTGGGGATCAAAACCCACTATTTGATAAAAAAAAAACTGCTGGGAAAATTGGAAGACAGTATGGGAGAGATTAGATTTAAATCAACATCTCACCCTACACCAAGATAAACTCAGAATGGGTGAATGACCTGAATATAAAGAAGGAAACTATAAGCAAATTAGGAGAATATAGAATAGTATGCTTGTCATATCTTTGGGAAAGGAAGGACTTTAAAACTAAGCAAGAGCTAGAAAAAATCTCAAAATGTAAAATCAATATTTTTGATTACATCAAATTAAAAAAGTTTTTGTACAAACAAAACCAATGCATCCAAAATTAGAAGGGAAGCAACAAATTGGGAAACAATCTTCATTACAAATCCTCTGACAAAGGTCTAATTTCACAAATTTATAAAGAGCTAAACCAATTGTACAAAAAATCAAGCCATTCTCCAATTGATAAATGGGCAAGGGACACGAATACGCAATTTTCAGTTAAAGAAATCAAAACTATTAATAAGCACGTAAAAAAGTGTTCTAAATTTCTTATAATCAGAGAAGTGCAAATCAAAACAACTCTGAGGTATCACCTCACACCTAGCAGTTTGGCTAACATGACAGCAAAGGAAAGTAATGAATAATGGAGGGGATGTGGCAAATTCGGGACATTAATTAATTGCTGATGGGGTTGTGAACTGATCCAACCATTCTAGAGGGCAATTTGGAACTATGTCCAAAGGGTGATAAAAGACTGTCTGCCCTTTGATCCAGCCATAGCACTGCTGGGTTTGTACCCCAAAGAGATAATAAGAAAAAAGACATTTACAAAAATATTTATAGTTGTGCTCTTTGTGGTGGCAAAATATTGTAAAATGAGGGGATGCCCTTCAATTGGGGAATGGCTGAACAAATTGTGGTATATGTTGGGTGATGGAATACTATTGTGCTCAAAGGAATAATAAAGTAGAGGAATTCCATGGGGACTGGAACAACCTCCAGGAAGTGATGGAGAGTGAGAGGAGCAGAACCAGGAAAACTCTGTACACAGTGACTGATACACTGTGGTACAATCTAATGTAATGGAGTTCTCCATTAGTGGCAATGCAATAACCCTGAACAACCTGGAGGAATCTATGAGAAAGAACATTATCCACATCCAGAGGAAACTATGGGAGTAAAAACACCAAAGAAAAATAACTGCTTGAATACATGGGTCGAAGGGATGTAGTTGAGGATGTAGACTCTAAATGAACATCCTAGTGCAACCAACAATGTGGAAATAGGTTCTGATAAAGGACACAAGTAATACCCAATGAAATTGTGTGTTGGCTGTGGGAAGGGTGGGTGGAAGGGAGGGAGGGAATCAATGTGATTATTGTAACCAAAGAATAATGTTCTAAATTGACTAGATAAAATAATTCAAATGGAAAAAAAATGAGCTATAGAAGGGAAAAAAAGAACAAATGTGTTTTAAACTTATATTACAACAAAATTTTAAAAAATTAAAGAAAAATCTTCTCAATACTGTTGATATGTGCTTCAAATACAAAAAGGAGAGAAAAAATAAAACTCAGATATTATATTGCCCATGCAAAGGAAAACAATAATAAAAAATAATTTTAAAAATAAAAAATATATAATTTACAGCCAGTGATATACTGTGCTAGCCAAGGAGAGGTAGAATACAATGGATTCTCACCAAAAAAAATGAGATCCATTTCCTTTTTAACTTAATCACTCTGTGAGTACAAATGATTTTCAGAACAAAACAGTAATACAGTAGACATTGCACATTCAAAGAAGTGCCAGTCTTCAAAATTCACTATAAATTACAATAGCAAACAAACCCACTATCATATTTCATATAAGTTGCTGTATGACAAAAAACAAAACAAAACTATGAACTGATGGATATTTGTCACAATTTTTACAGACATAGCAAATCTTTCAACCTTGGCAAATATATTTTTAAACAAAGCAAAACTTTTTAGGGTCTACAATATCACCAATAAATCTAGATTGTTCTGAGGGAAGTAAATTAAACTGAAAAGTTTTGCAGGAGCTCTATTTGGCTTCCTGCTTCATATAAACACCTTTGTAGGAACATATTTCTCTACCTTTAATACAACATTCTTTATAATATGAATATTTAAAAAATCATCCATTCAGAATCCACTAGTTAATTAAAATTATTTCTGAAGATCCTTTAGAATTACCATTTAAATTCTTTGCTTATTAAATTTTTCAAAGGATTTTAGCCAGATTGAGTACATCCATCATCTATGTGACAATTAACAAATACAAAAAGGAAAAAAAAAACCTGTTTATGGACTTTTCTAATAATTTACAATATTTTGTTTAGTAATCACAGGGGAAAGGTAACATAATATATCTAATAGCTAAAATATAGTAGATTAAACTGATTCAGTGTAAGAGAATAGTATTGAATACATTAATATATGAACTTAAAACAACAAAATTAAATTTTAAACAAAACAATCAGCAAAATACAATAAATACAGAGACTTTCATAAAACAATAGAGTCTGAAAAGGTTTAAATCTTCACCTCCAGATACTTTAAAGTTCCTTTCTCTATCTGTTGTGATTCCTTTTGTCAGGGCTGTGGGATTTCCTGTAGAGAAGGAAAGCATGTGTTTGATGAATCTCAAACTGGATGACTCTTGGAGACTGGGCAGGCCCAAATGGCAAAGGATCATATGGAGATGAATTTCTCCCCATAATCTCAGGCAAGATAATTGAAAGGAATAGTGCACTCATGAATGGTAGAAGCTGTTGAAATAGGCGAGGTACTGCTCTTTCAAAGAGTATGACATTGTAATTTACTTCCCTGACCTTCCCCCTGAGGTAAAACACTAGATTCCCAAGTCACATGGACAGGGAGTTAGGAGGCTAATTGTTTCCTAAGGAAAATATACCCCAGTTTTTACCAATTGCCTGGAGATCTGCTCCAAGTTTGTGAGTTCCAAAGATACATGGCAGCTACCAGCAGCCCAGCAGGACCAACAACACTGGTCGGGGTTGGGGCCAGAGATCTGGAGCTGGGGCCAGAACAGGAGGATGAGTAATCAGGATCAAGAAGATCAGGAACCTGAGCAAGAGCAGGAGCAGGAGCAGGCAGCAGCAAGAAATGAAGAACACAAATATGGCCTCAAGCAGATGGGCAAGATTCCTCAAATTGGAAACAGCCAGTCCCATAGGGAGAATGACCAGGCAAAAAGTAGGGAAAGAAAAAGACAGCAGCTCCCAAAAGAGTTCAGAGTTTTCTCCTAGTTTGTGAGGGTGGGTGGGTGGGTGAAAAGCCTTGGCAGGATAAATATGGCTTAAAAATTTATCTGTCTTAAAAAAATTGAGAGGTTTTTTCTCATCCCCTCATGATTGCCATCAATGTAAAATTTAAAATTAGATCTCAATAATAAAAATATATTTTAGGAGATTTATTGATGATCATTCGAAATCAAGAAATAAAGAAGATACAAAATAAAGACCATGTGCCCATGGATGATTAGCCCATTTCAAAATCCCCTACTCACCACCATCACCATGCTGATAAGAAGCCAAAGAAACTGAGCAGGACCACCCACTCAATATTTATTCCCTGTAGGAAGTACTTAATGACAGGAGGCTCCCCAGAAATGTATTTCTGTTTTTGGGATAACAGATTTTCAGTTACACAAAGGCCAAAGTAAGGAGTAATGAACTAAGAAAGTAGAGAGAAATGGAGTCTGACAGGAGTCTAGGGTGAATTTGGAGAGGGAAAGTACAGGGCTAGATGAAAAAATAAGAGGTTTTGATTTGCTAGAGGTATTTTATGATTATGGAAGGTGAAATGAGAAGACTTTTGAACCTTGTAACATGTTTCACATCTTGGGCACAGTGCCTATAAGCAAACTCATATACTTGTGATTAAGAATTCAGTTACAGGGGTAAATGTTCATATTCCACATGACAATGATACAGCCAGAAACACCACTACCCATATCTACCCTCCATATCCATTACAAAAGGTGATAGGCACTGTACCCCCAAAGCTAGCTGAAGGAAAGGGAAGAGTTCCTGAAGGGAAATGGAAATCAGAAGCAGGAGTCAGTGCAGAATGTGTGTGTGAGGAATCATTCTCCGAAGGAAAAGGAACTGAAAAGCCAGCTTTACCCAATCCTCTTCACTCAAAGTTTACTTGGGCAAAAAGTGGAAAACCTCTCTACTCCACAAGGCAGACCAGCACTGAAAGAGAACAGGGACTAAACAGTAAGGAGAGAATCAAAATGCAAGTCATTAGGAATATCTGAAAAGTATAGAAAGACAAATAGTTTTTTTTTCAAGAAAGAGTTTACATAAAAGCATCACTTATAAGCAGATACAATAAAGGCAACATAAAAAATAAGAAAAATAAAATGAGTGAAACCATATTTTTTTTTAAATCCAGGAAAACAAGAAGATATAATATAAAGGAAAATGAATCAAAGTTATTTGATTAAAATGACTAGAAATCATAGAACAATAGGAAAAAATTCTGTAATGGTTAAAAAATTTAAAAAAATAAATTGGGAATCAAAGTAAGAGAGAAATCAGAACTTTCAAAACAAAATTGTAAAAACACATAGCATAAGAGGGTAAAGTGTCGATGTTATGGAAAATCATTCCAAAGAAGTAAAGATAAGACAACAGTTTTGGAACAAAAATATTTTTAAAAAATGAAAGAATTAAAAAGCAAAACTATGGTTTCAATAACCCTAAGCTACTAATATTGATGGGAATAAAGGCAACAGTAATGTAAGGATCATAGATCTTTCAGAAAGACAAATAAAAGATTCTGAAAAACCACATTTTAAAAAAACAAAACAAAACATGAAATAAGGCCAGAACTTTTAATTCTGAAACAAAACTTTTAGTTCATTAATTTTACATATTGATACAAAATAAAATATGCTCCAAACTACTAAGTAAATAGTGTTTGCAATTAACAACTTCAATTTTTTTTTAAATCTAATTTTATAAGCAGCCAGGAGAAAGCATAATACAATATAAAGAGCACTTGTTCTGAATTCAAAAAATGTCAACAGTAGATTTGAATTAAGTCAAAACTATTTCATCTTGGGTAAATCACTAAACATCTCTGGTCTTAACATTCCTCATCTGTAAAAGACGAACTTGTATAATGTGACCTTCAAGGTACCCTTCAGATATAAACCTATAATAATATGATGATATGAAAAAAATGTGATGCTTCAAATTTAAATTAAGAATCACTTAATAACCAAAGAATATCCTATTTTCAAAAAACAGGAAATAATGGTTTAGTAAATGACAGACACTAAAATAACTTCAAAGGGCAATGCAAAATAACTTCCTAAATGTCTGATCCTAATCATCAATGAAAAAAGCCATGTTTTAAATAAATAGAAGCATTCAAATAATTGGAGCATATTGCAAAGAAATAATAATAAAATAAGCTACTTTAAAATGAGATTGATTTGAGGAGAAAAAGAAAGAAAAAAGAAGATCCATCAAGGGATTAAAATAATTTAAAATACTAAAGATTTAAAAGAAATTAAAGAATCAAGAATCATGAGGAAAGAAAAACCTAAATTATATTTCATGATGTGTATTATTTGATATCTTATGAGTGAATCAATATCTTTTATAAGACAGATTGTGAAAATGATTAATTTTATAATTTTTGAGTAAGAAAGAAAAGACACTCAGGGATGTATTCCTATTTAGGTCATGCGTTTACTATGAAGGGGTAAATAACAATTTCCTTTATTCTCTTAACAAAAGTGGAAGCTATGAAAGATTTAAAAACAATACAAAGAATGACCTTGAATTTGAAAGTGGAAAATGAAGAATCTCACCTGAATAAGAGAAAGGAAAATGATCCAAGAAGAAATTTTATTAGGGGAAAAGTTGTATCTTTTCTCTAAGTAATAGGGACATAATAAATTTCTTCTGTGACGTATTTCATAATGTATTAAAATAGTTCATGAGAAAGGGCTGTAACTCTATCAACTATATTCTATCACAAAAGAAGGTGTGTTTCAATCCCTAAGAGAAACAAGTGCCAAGTATAGAAGGACAATATATAACTAGAGGAAAGTTAACAACCTTAGGAATGTAGAAAACTGTTACAAAGTGTTTATTTAAAAGAGAAGAAATATAAAAATTAATGCAAAAGACATCAAAAGAGAAAACTTAATCATAATACTTTGCATTTAAAAGATGAATAGATTCAAGGATACAATAAAATGGAGAAAGTGTTAACTCCAAAAAATTAGCATATTCTGGAGCATAAATACATATTAAAAAGTTTAATTTTTAGAAATATGCTTTCTAGACTATAATACACTAAAATAAAATTCTGTGATAACCTTCCATAATACTTAGTTGTCACTAATGGAATCATCAGAGAAAAATATTACAGAAATAATAATCTAAACTAAAATCTGTTTCTTTGAAAATGTTTAAGTGATAAAGTGTTTCATAAAAGAATAGAAAATCAATATATCAAATGGGAGATGACAAGGCAGAATCATGGCAGAGAAGCATATCCAAAGTAATTAGCACTTGCTACATATGATTATATATTAGCAATTTTTAAACAAATAGACAATTATGTACAAAATGATAACATAACATTCAATAAATGAAAATAGTTTCAGAAAATAAAATAGAAAATGATACAGAAAAACTATCAAAAGTAAAACCGAGAGTGGGAACAGGAGTGTGGAAATTCTAGTCCAGATATCTAGGGAAGTTAAATATGTTAAATGATTAAATATCAATTAATAACTTTGCTAAACCCGTGAAAGAAGGCACCAGACAAAATTAATTTTTTCAGACAGATATGATCTTATAGATAATTGGACAAAGAAAAAGGAAAAAAGATGTATAGGCCAATATCAACAAAAATGATTTGATATAAATTCTTAGATAAATTTATAGAAAAATTAAAGAAATATATCAAAAAGTATTCAATATAATCAATTTAGATGCAGCTTTTTAAGAAAACAACATAATTCATCATATTAAGAACAATAAGACACTGGCATAATATATTAATAATGAAAAGAAAAAACCTTTGACAAGGAATAACTTGCATTTGAACTAAAACTCCACAAAGCAAAAACAAAAAAGAACCACTTAGACATAATATAATATGGAGTATATAGCTAAAAGTAGACAATAACTCATTTGTTTAATGTCAGTATACTATCAATATTCCTGTAAGACTGCAAGTCATAAAGTACACACAATTCAAAGATTTTAAACAGCACATCAGATAGATGACTAGAAAAGAATTTGTAACCTAAATATATAAGGCTCATGCTATGAAAAGAAATTACAAAAGAAGAAAGTCATATACTTCTCACAGCTATGACTAAATGGAAAATTCATAACTGAACAGCCAGAAAGTAGATTACAAAAGAGAAAATAGATTATTTCAATTACATGAAATTTAAAGGATTTTGCACGAACAAAATCAATGAAACTAAATCTAGAAGGGAAACTACAATGATTAGGTAAACCCAATTGCTTCAAATATATCTAATCAAGGTCTTATATTCAGGATGTATGTGTAATAAACACAAATATGCATAACTAAGAGCCATTACCAATGGATGTGCTTCACTCAAAAATTAACAATTAATCCTCAAAAGAATTGCAAATTGTAATTAACTAAGAATAATCACATCAGGTCATGAATAATAAGAAAAATCCAAATCAAGACAACTCTTCTCTTCAAGTCAGATCCAGAAAATAGGGAAAGAGGGCAAAAATAGAAATTGTCAATGGAGGGGGACGTGTAGAAAGACAAACACTATTAGGATATTAGTTGAACTATGAATCAGCTTAAATTTTTAGATGGTGACAAGAAATTATGTAATTAATTTCAAAAAGTGACTCAGATGTCAATACACACAGCTAACATTTACCTCAGGAAATCAAAGACAGGAAAAAAAAAATGCTATAGGTGGACACATACAGAGATCAAGTAGTCAGTAGATAAATAATAGAATATTTATTATTTCCCACATCCAAGATCCTGTGGTAAGTGCCTAGTATACTCATAAAATACAAACGATATATATATATATATATATATATATATATATATATATATATCCCCTACCCTCAAAGAGTGTATAATCTAATGATGAAAAACAATCCATAAAAGGGAATTAGAATAGGAAGAAGCACAATTTTGGTAGAATTCTGTAGAGAAGTCTGGGTAGTAGCTTAGAAGCATGGCTCTGGGAATGAAAAGGAATAAAAAAAAAGTAACCTCTCAGAGCCTGACAGCCCAGAAAAAAGATTACTTCAAAATATTTATAGTAGTTTAAAAAATGATAAGAAACCACTAGAAAATTGTAGGTATCCATCAATTACTAAAAACAATAAAAAAAGTATAATAATGTATCAGGATAATACTGCATTATAAATTATTATGAATATAAAGAATTCAAAGAAGCTTGGGAAATATATATGGGAAATATAATATCTGTTTTGGATTCTGGGTGTCCTAGACCTTAGATATATATAGTTTAAATTATGTTATTTCATGAACATAATTGCTATCTCATGCATAATTACTATCTCAGAGAGATCTTAAAAGTCCTAAAGATTGGAGAAAATGTATAATTCTGCATGACCAAGGAGTACCTCTGAAAAACAGACCAGGCAAGTGATAATGGCTGCCTTTTAGAGATAGCAATGAGGATAGCAAAATGCTAGAAGTGGCATAGGAACACATTGGGATGATTTAAGAAACGTGAAGACAATGCTAATAGCTGGTGTTCATCAGAGGTGTGGTGATTGAAACTAATTCCAGAATATATGGAATTATCCAAGGAAAAAAGAGGAAGGAGTATGAATTCTGAGGAGTGTCAGGTCGGAGCTTAAAAAAAGGAAGGAGGGACAGTCAGTTGAAACAAGAATATTTAGTGACAGAAGAGAGAGAGAGAGGATGAGTTTGAAGGCAAATGTAAAACTGGACATGTCTTGATTGTGAACCAGGCTGACTTTTACCTAAGGGGTATTATGAACCAGAATTCGTGAATCAGTGATCTTCCTATAATGCATGAATCCTAGAAATGAGATGGTGAGAGGCTGGTAATCAGTTTCAGTTTTATACTAACAACCTGAATAAGAAATATTCTCATTATTTCCTTTATCCTAAATTTGTAAAAGAATTTAGGGCATAGTACCACTCTTTGGGACTATTCTTTGAATGGTTCTAAAATCTTAGTGTCTGGAACATAGTGATTATCACTAACCCTAATTCTGAAATTGATGCAGCTTCATCTTCCCAACAAAATTCAAACTTCTGACATTCTAAAGTTAAAAATTATCCATGTCTGCCCAAATGCTCTGATCTTATTTGAATTGCACCCTAGAGAGCACTCAATTTACTGATTTTATCTCTACTTACTGAGTGGGAACATCATAGAAACACAAGATAGGGTGGCTGTATGAAATAATATGTCACAAATTATAAAAATTGTGAGAAAGAAACAATTATAGTTAGATCTAATTATAGTTGGATATTGTAACTAGAGTTGGAATCACCTGGAACCATTTCCCACACCAACTCATAGATTGCACATGCTACAACATATGCTAAGAAAATAATTATTGTGGGAAGAAGCACTACTGGTTTGTGTCTTATTAAGTAGACTAATCTCAAAGAAAACTTAAGGAAGAGCTTCAGAGAAAGTAAATTTACCAAATCCATTATCTTCTGGGCAGATATTCTCACAGTTTAAAGCAGCTTAAACAACATGAATTTGTTGTGTTCATTAGAAGCTGGGCTCTGGGCTGAGTGGTACAGAAGTCTGAATCTTGCCTCAGACACTTATTAGCTGTGTGCTTTTGAGCAAGTCACATAATCCCTCCCTTCTTTTTTCTCACATGTAAAATTGGGATAAAGCAAGCACTTCTCTCACAGGACTGTAGTGGCTATCATGTGATTATAAATGAAGTGTTTTGCACACCCTAAAGTCCTATATAAATTATACTTATTTTTGTTGAATTTGTAGTAAATTATAATTACCCACATAGGACCCAGACATTTGTAATCACAAGGAAGGATTATATGGTAGTCTATAGGACATGACTAAATTATTACATAGCTTAACATATGCAACTAAAAGTAATATTTTCAGATACACAGACCAAGTCATGGGATCTATTGATTAAGTAGTTGTCAAGATCTTGATGAGAAACAAAAAAGAAACAGAAGAGGGGTGACTCGACCTCACCTCCAAAAGTTTCTGACCAATTATTAATAGTGATTAGGACAGACTTACTCAATTATTTTTCTTTCATAGTATAGAATATTGTTTAATACTTTTCCTTCTTGTCTTACAGTCCTCTCTCCTTCTACCCACATTTAATAGTCTCTCATATTCATCTGAATAGGCTGTAGAATTGATGTTACTGATTCTTTACTGCCTCTAAAGAAATACTGTTCTAGCAATGGGTTTTAGATTTCTTCAGGCCCCGATTTGTTATTAGTTGTGGATCATTTCTTCAGCCATATGTGTCTCTTTTTTACCCTGTCAACCAAAACTCACATATAGTATCCATGTGGTTTTCATGGCAAAGATACTTTGAACACTTTGAAATTTCCTTCTCCAATTGATTGAGACAAACAGAGGTTAAATGACTTGCCCAGGAATACTGTGAAGATAGGATTAACTCTTCCCTTGTCTATCTTTAGCTAAACAAATCAATAACTCAAAGCACCCCTACTTAACACTGAGTAAGAGAATTCACAAGTCACTTGCTAGAGTGGGTAACAACTTAAGAGGTGAGCTGGACTGAAGGAGGAGACTCTTTCCATGGATCCTGCCTTGGCTTGCTGGGTGAGTAGCTGGCCTTCCTTTCCTGGCTTCTAGAGAGACTGGTTCCAGAGAGGTCTTCCTTTCCTGGAGGCTGTATTGGTGGAACCCTTGCTGAAGACATCACCAGGACTCCTGGCTTAAGACTCTACCATGACTCCACGTGGAGATCAAAATAAGAGAGCCCTTGCAGGGTGGTGAGCTGTACTTCTTCAGACAGAAATTATAGGGTATCTAGCTAGGCAATACTCTCTACTTCCTTCCTACATTTCTGTCTCTTACTATATCTCTACTAAACTAAATTGTTAGGAGTGGCTAACAGACTCACAACTTAAGAGTTTATCTTTAAAATCAATCACAACAATATTACTTTAGAACTTTCATATTTAGCATAAAACCTAAATTTTCAATTCTTACAACACACAGCTAGTGTATGAGGCCATATTTGAACTCAGGTCTTCTTGACTCCAGGCCCAGTTCTCTATCTATTGAGCCACCTAGTTGCCTGGATTTGATAAATTTATCATTCCCCAAATAGTAAAAATTGTTTTAAATAAAAAGAGGCAGTCTTTTGTTATACTGTGGGTTTATCAATTGGCCTATGAATAATGATGACCAGTCTGATAGAAGCTATATACAAACTGTGACATAATTGATATGCCCTAAGACAAATTCTTCCACATGTCTTTGCTGGCCAGAATGTGCTGATAAACATTTAACAACAAGATCTGAAAAAAATAATGTATATGAATGGCAAACTTTTAAGTTTAATCTTCTTTTTCTTAACTTTTTTTTTACATTATTTCACTATGGACTATTAAAAAGCAACCAATAAATCAAAATTAAGTTTATAACATTTGCTGACTTACAAAGTATAAATGTTAAATACTGAAAATTTATCAATATTTACTTCTGAGTATGAGCTAGTTTCACTACACTACTGTTATATATTCCAAATGTAAAGAAAGTGTTACTTAATTTATTGAAAAAATTCTAATAAAAAAAGATAAATCTTCTACTTACTTTTCTGAGTACTATTATCTATAAGACTGGCCATTTCTTAAATAAGGGTACAACTGACTTTAACTTGGGCACACAAGATCCTGAATCTAACAAAGTGTTTGAATAGACATATAAAGTTGTCCAAAACAAAGTGGTACCAATGAGTAATCATTGCATCATTCTAAATGAAACTGATAGTATTCCTGGAGGGTACTCATAATGGAAGCTTGTGCTTGTTATAAATAAGTATTAGTATCCAAAGACAAGTACTTCTGGTGACAAATAAGTCTCTTCTTCTTCCTCCATTCATCTCTACACCTTTATCATTGACAATGAATAATATTTCTCCAACTTCACAAAAGCTGAGGAATCTATGATCACATAACCTCATTAGAACATTGAAATTTTCTTTCCTTGTTCAATCAATCATTGAGCAGAGGCTTTGATTCACCCACAGTCTGCATGCCCAAAGTCCTTCCAGGAAAATCAGGTCTTGAGATATAAAATGACTAATTTTCATTACATTAAATTCCAAAGGGTTGGTACAAATAAAACTAATAAAGCCAAGTTTATTAATTAAAGCAGAAAGTTGAGAAAAATGTTATAGTTTCTCATATAGAGGTTTTAATATCTAAATTATTTAGAGAGCTTTGTCAAATTTATATGAATATGAGTCATCCCCCAAGTTGATAAATGGTCAAATCATATAAAGACTCTTTTTTGATGAATAAACCAAAGCTATATAAGGTATAAAATCTGCTACCCTTAAAAAAAGAACTGCATTTCCCAGGAGCCCACTGACTTCCTGTCATTATGTACTTCCTATAGACAGAGGATATTAGACAGGGATTCAGAGGGTCCCACCCTCTTTGGCATGATGACAGTTAAGGCAGGTGTTTGAATTGGCTGATCAGCCATGGGCACGTGGTCTTTATTTCATATACTCATTATTCCTTGATTTCTAATTATCTAAATCTCCTAAAAATAATATTTTATTGTTTGAGATTTTGTTTTAATTTTTACTATATATATGTACATAGCTATATTTTAAAAATGTTCTAAATTAGGTATTTAAAAAACTTTAACAAATATGTAATTATGTTCCAGTCTATTGAGGAGGTATTACTCTGAAACTTACAATATTGGTTGGAGAACAGAGGGACTAAGAAACTTGCCCAGATTCACACAGCCAGTATATATATATATATATATATATATATATATATATATATATATATATATATATATATATAAAGTGGAATTTGAACATAGATCTTCCTGACTCAAAACCTGGCTCTGTATATTATAACACTTTGTCTCTCAATAATAATTTGAATATCTTTCTAGGCAACTATGATAAAATATATAACAGTAACCTGACTGGGGGAAGGTTAACCAAAAAACTGGCTTTTGTTTCTGTTTTTCAATAATACCTATAAGTCCTTTACTCTTTCATGACCTCAGTTTCTTCATTTTAAGATAAGGGATTTGACAACCAGTGAATGTCTACATTTTTCTCCACATTTTGAAATTTCTCTGATTCTATCAATCAAACAAATAATTCAGACCCTCTCAAAAATTACCCTGGCTCTTGAGACAACTACTTTGGTTGTGGCAATAAGAGGAAAATTACTCAATCTCTTTTTCACTTTGTGCTCTGCAGTCATAGCTATATTATTTAAATGTAATGAAAAAAAAAAGGGTAGGAAGAAAATATTTTTTAAATGGATCTGTTTTGAAAGTAGTTTGGACAGTTCAGCATTAGTACATCATGAAGCTTAGTACAAAACTAATTTTCTTCTTCTAGACCAGTCACTATCATAATGTACTTGCTAAATGCATGCATTTGATATAAGAAAATTATGGTAATGTGACATTCCTACTACATAATGGAATATTCCTTTTGATAGAGCAACATATTAATAACACACATGATAGAGTTCTTTTGGGTTTCTTGACATTTAAAGCAATATATTTTCAAGGTCATCCTTTTTCTGGCCACATACAAAGTGTGCAAGTCATCCACAAAATGGCAAGTCTTATGGTTAACTTCACCCTCACCCCACATAGAAATATCTCCTTTGTAGTGATAGGATTTTATGTGTCATAGATGTGCACAATTCCATGGACACTAAAATTGCAGGTCTTAAAGTAAAACCAATTGAAACATTTCTCTAATGAAATTATACAATTTGATATAGACTTTGGAGATAAGATAGTCAGTCTCTTATATAGTGCTATCATTCAGTTATCCATAGAAAAATCAGAATTCTATTGAAGTTTTCTGGTTTAAACAAAAATTGAGGGGATCCTCAAAATATGCCACTAATTCTAGTTTGTACAGAAGATGTATAAACAATTCTTAAATAGATTGCTTCCTTTCTCGATCATCAGACTCCAAGTTTTGAGAGCCCACTTTTACTGAATTTCTCCATTAAACTTTCCTATTTTGTAGCCAATTTTACTGCACTTGCAGTTTTTCTTCTCCAACCACAGTATTCCTCCCACACCATTATTTGTGGTTTTGCCTTCCATGATTTCAGTTACCCACAATCAATCCAGGGGAAGGAGTGAGGCCAGGAGCGGACAGCTGTTGGATAAGGGATGGGGTCAGCACATAGTTCATGCGCCAGAGGTCTATGTAAAGCATGTATCTGCCCACTGTGGCTATCTCTCCATGCATCAGTTCTTCTGCTTTCACTTGGAAGGGTTTTAGGTTTTGTTTTTTTTCTGGGGGTGGGGGCTTTTGTGTGTGGGAAGGGCATGGGCTTGGGGAGACCACAGAACTGAAGGACAGGAAGGAGAGAGAGCATTATACTATATTGTAAAGTTATCATAGCTGTTAAAAACTGTAAGGACTAGAATGTAAGAGGTTAATATAAAAGGTTGGACTAAATCATTTAGGAATAGTTTCACCAGGAATTTAATCAATTCCAAAAGATTTTTTTAGCAATTTATTTATAAAATGGAGGGAAAGTATGATAGTAGAGAAATGAGCAAGAGGTCAGAGTAAGAAATCTAGTTTAATGAGTTAGACTCTTGCTCAAGCCCTGGCTTTACTCAGGCAGGGCTCCAGAAGTCCAAGTCAGAGGGCTTAAGGGTACAAAGGTTTTAGCCAAGAGACCTCCTCCCAGATGACTGGCCCCTCCAGAGTCTAGTACCTTCAGGGAAGCAGGGAAGGGAGTCAAGTCAGCCTTTTTCATGTGGTAGTTCTAAGGGAAAAATAGAAGCAGTCCAAAATCTTCAGCTAGACCTCTTCACAGGAAGTTCTTGGCATTTTTAAAGACTCTTCCTTTTCGTGACTTCCTGTGACTCCCTTCCATTTTATGTGGGCCAATTACAGCTAAAGTTTTGTTTAGGATGGCCCAGGGGGCAATCTGTGGATTTTGATTCATCACCAACTATTGTACACGTGGGCCACAGACCTCTCCCACTCAAGTGTAAGTGGGGTTTATATGCTTCTGGTGATTAAATCTAAAAATGGGAAGGGAAGAGTTAATCCTATATTCCCAAAATCAAAAGTTAAAACAATGTTTATAGTCTCTGGCATCTACTGGAGGGACGTTTGGGAATATATCCCTCATTTATAAGAGAGGATTACTGTATAAAATACTGCATAATGATATACAATGTATTTTATTATTACTCTATTATTGATATTGTCTTACTCTGTATTTAATTTATCTTTGTTATGCTACTAAATATTATATGTATAATATATACTAAATATCATATATTTTATTTAATTTATTATGTGCATGTATGCATGTATATATAATAAAAACATGTTATACATGGAGTCAAACAATATTTGCTTATATTTGAGTTTTTAGTCATCCATTTTAGGTTTTACAATAGGCACAGGTTTTGGCATCAGTTTTATTTTTTATATATTAATTTTATTACCAGGTTTGAGATTTTATTGATGGAGGGGGGCCCTGGGGAGAAGCTTCTTCTATCAAGGCAGATAGACAAATTTTCAACCCTTACACAATTGCCTCAGGACTTTATAATGCCACAAAATGGACTTCATGAAGGAAAGTGAAACAATGGAGACAATATTGCTTTATTATAAATTATGTTAGGACAGCTAGGTGGTTCAGGGGATAGAGTGACATGCCTGGAGTCAAAAAGAATTATCCCACTGGGTTCAAATCTCTCCTTTGACACTAGCTTTGTGATGTTAGGCAAATCACCTGATCCTTTTTACCTTAGTTTCTTCATCTGTAAAATGAGCTGGAGAAGGAAATGGCAAATCACTCCAGTATCTTTCTCAAGAAAACCCCAAATAGGGTCATAAAGAATCAGAAATGATTGAAAAATGAGTGAGTGACAACACAAACAATTTTCAAAGAAATGTAATGACAAAAGTGAATGGGTATCTTATACTGTTATATTACCACAGCACTGTTATATAGGTAGATGAGTGAATATTTTACAAGATACCCTGTTGCTACTCCAAGGACTTCTCAAACAAATAATGGGGTATAAGAAGAAAGGAAATAGAGGCATTGATTGGAGACAGAATTCTGTAGAAGTTTAGCCAAGAAAGGATAAGAAATATAAGATGATAACTCATAGACATGGCGGAATCCAGTAAGGGATTTTTGTGGAAGGCAGAGACATAGGCCTATTTGTAGACACTAAGGAATCAATCAGCAGAAAAGGAGATTGGAGATAAGGAAGAGAGTATAGATAATAAAGGGGACAATCTGCTAGAGAAGATAATATGGAAAGACATCACTTTTGTATGTTGTAGGGTAGCCTTGATTAGGTGAAGGGCTACCTCTTCATGTGAAAAAAGAGAAAGTAACAGAAGACATCTCAGTGATATTAATGAGGAAAATGGGAAAAGAAGGAGATTTGGGCAATTGGTCACATTTTTTTTCCAGTGGAGTATAAAGTAAGTTTCTCAGCTAAGAGCACAGAGACAAAGAAAAGTCATGTAGATTTGAGGAATAATTAAGAGAGCCACAATGATAACTGGAATAATGAGTCAATTAGGAAATATGAATGGATTTCCCTGCCACAGTGAAGACCCAGCTGAGATTCTATATCATAAAATTTAGTGCATTCTAGTCAGCAGAGTTTCATATTTGTTTGTTTTTTCCTAGCATTGTTCAGCAGCATGCTTTGGGGTAAAGGCAACACATGGTAGGAGTAAGTCAAGGATGAGATTTGACAGGGAAAATCTTTGAAGGGTTATGATGTCAAGGGGGTAATGAGAAGAGGAGAGAATAGATTTGTAATGGTTCACCAACACTGTGGGGAGGAAGGATTGGAAGTCATAGTAAGGATGAAGGATAAGTTTACTGTTGCAAGGAAGAGGGAAAGATAAAAAGATATCAGATTGTGATTACATAAAAAAAATTTGAAGTTAATGATCATGACAATGTTATCTTTGTGGGTGATGGAAAGACCATGGCATGATCCTCTCTGTTATGGGGCTGAGGTGGGATAGAAAGATACATCATGGGAAATGAGTAAGTTAAGGAGGTGAGAGGTTAGGGTACTAGAAAGAGTATCCTATGTTGAAGTTCCTTAGGGCAAGAGTTAAAGAAAAAAGAAATATGGTGAGCCAGCCACAGGACTCACTGAGGAAGGAAAGAGTGTGACCTGAAGGTTCATAGACAATAGTTACCAGAACTATGATTGGTTAATGAATTTGAATTGTTTGAATTTCAAAAGTGAAGAGGGAGAGGGAGGAGCCTGCAGTGCTATCTGGAGTAAGGAGTGTTACAACTCCCCTACTAAGAACTGTTAGTTGAAGGTGGAATATGAATGAAGAGGAAACCAGTTCAGAAAGTGAAGCCTGAGAAGCTGTGTCATCAGGAAATCAAATCTCAGTGAGTTCATTAAAATGGCTGCAGAGGAAAAGAAAAGATTTAAGATGAAAATAAGTCTGTTACCTATAGAGCAAATATTCCAGAGCACAGTCAAAAGAGTGGGTAGCTTTACAGTGAAACAGTGGATGGGTTAATAAGGCAGTGGGATTTCACAATGAATGGGATAGAGCAGAAATATATCAGTGAATGATAAATGAATTTAAATAGGTTTTCAATGATATTAAGAAGTCACCCTGGGTTGTAGTTCCAGAGTATTGGACAGTTGTATGAAGCTAGAAACCTGGAGGGGAGGGTTAAAGCCTGGGTGCAGACAAGTTGATTCCTATACAATCTGGGTGGTTGAAGGGTGTCGGAAGCATAAAGCTCTTCCAGGTAGGAACAGGTACATACCTACAGATCTTTTCCAGAGGGAATATCTGGAATTGCCGCAGGCAAGGTTTCTATTTTGAAGCTTGAGCTTCTAGAAGAATTGCCTGGAAACACCCTTTCTCCCCCCAAGCCAAGATAAGAGCTCTCTTTTGGAGCTAGGGTTGCATTTCCTGAGAGTGGACTTCCCAGTCTTGATTGTTACTTCATATGTAGTCCTAAGGTCAAACATTCTGGCACTGGTTAACTACAGGGAGAAAATTCAATGGCATGCTTCTTGAAGAAGGAAAGAGTATTGTCAACAGAATATCACTTCCTCATTGAAGGAGTAAATCCTTACTAACTTTCTCTGCTATTATAAATTTACCAGACAGTGAAGATCAGAAAGAGAAAGTCCCCAAACTGTGTTTATCTTGGCAGATGGCCTTGTGAAAATGTTGATCTTTCTTTATGTATTTGTGGATATCTGTGCATACTTTGTATCTTATGCATTTTTGGTGTTATAAAACCATACTTGATATGCATTCAGGACAATGAATTCCTCAGTGGGACTTTGGGACCCTGTTGTACACTTCTGGAAAATTTGCACATGAGCTATACATAGCACTTATTTTGAAGATTTATCAAGAATAGAATTTTGGGGTGAGCAAAGATATATTGACCCTCGGGGACTCAGGAACTTTAAGTTCTTTGCTTATCTAGTAGGAGGTGAGGAACATCAAACTCTGAACATAAAAAAGTAAATATCTTGAAGAATAAGACTATTGTAAATGTATTATTATTTCTCTCTAATATTATAATTTTTATAATATTTAAAAACCATATAGAGGTATAATCTTGGTAAATGTAAAAATTCTTTGTATTTAGTCTGTGGCTGATTTTATTAGTAAACATGATTTTTTAAAACTTTGGGGGCGGGTTTTATTCAAGAGTCAGTCTCTATTAATTTGTGTGTGTATGGCTGAGGGCTTGTGTATAATTACAAACAAGTAAAGTGGAGTATCAATGCTCTTAATTCAATTCAAAGAGGATTTAGGTAACAGTGCCACCTATTGCTATAAAGTTATAGCAACCTGATTTCTGACAATTCCAGGTCTCTTTAAACTGAAAGATCTTTATTTTTCACTTTACTGAACACTCTATTCAAAGACCTGATATTAAATAATTAAATATGACAATAAAATGTCTGAAGGAAAGAAACTACATAAGCCACATATATATATATATATAAAGAAAGTAGAAATAAGAACTTCAAGCATGATAAATGCTAAAGGATCATAGCTGAATTTTTATTAAAAAATAGAAAACTGATAAAATTGTTTTATATTAGAATCTAAATTGCTTGGATCTCCTTTTAAATTCAAATTGTAAATTATTTAAACTAGAAGATGTATCTTAAAAACTTTTTAAAAATAGATAATCAATGTTACGATTAAACATATTAATTGGAGAATTCAACTGCTTTCCTTACAGACATCATAATTTCATTTCTTAATTCAAATAAAAGTTATAACAATAGTTAATGTTTATATAATGCTCAAAGCATTACTTAATATAGCTCAAACTTTAATATAACCAATTAATCAACAATCATGTATTGGGCCTGTAGTGGATCAGGTCTTGTAGACACTGACTTTACAAAGACCAGAATGAACTAGCCTCCTACCCTCCCCTTCAAAGACTATGCATTTAATTGGAGGAGACAACACAGATATATATATGGCAACTTTTAAGTGGCCAGATGTGTTTTACTTTGGGGACATTTGGATTCTAGTGTTACAGGTAATAGTAGATTCATTAAATGTATTCATTACAGCAATACCAACAAATCTAATATTGAGTCCAATTAAATTAGTTTCTAAAATATTAGAAATATTTTTTTATCTCAGTATTACTTAGTATGCTAATACTATCTTTCTTTGCAAAGAATCATACACATAGAAAAATTTTGTATTATGTTTATGTTTTAAAATACCCCAAACTTGGTAATATAACATTTTATCATTATCTCTTCTATTATGTTTTAAAATACATATATTCCTATGAATTATGAGAACCTTTAAACATGTAAAGTCACGGCATGCTATTTGCTTTAAATATTTTGTCTTTTCATCTTTGTGAGATTACTAGCTTTGTGGGAACACAAGAGGAATCAATGGGATCAAATAAATGTAAATTATAATTTATTGCATAGCTCACTCCATCTATCCCCTAAAGATGTTACATAGTTTGATAATTACCCCATGTGCAGTTTTAAAATATTTAATGTGAAAAATAGTTGTTTTTAAAATTTTCTTGAGTCCTTACAAAAGAAATCACAAACTACATATACTTTAACCTAATTATGTAGTATATATTATTTTTAAAGTTGTGTTTACCATAGGTAATCATTGCAGTTACAAAGTGACTCAAGCTTTGGGTTTTCTTTTATATCAAATTACATTTAACTAGTTGTTTTTTATAAGGTTTAATGAGAAAAAATACAAACACATCAGCATCATCTAAAATTGCATTTTTCTCAGACTCAAGACAATTCAGATGAATTCTATAAATAAATTCCCATTCTGTTGAAAGTTTGTATTAACATGATACAGGATACTTACATAATTATTGATATTTTTCAGATCCCTTCAACATTAGTAAAAATACCATTGCAAAGTGACATTAGAATAATATTTAATTTACTCAATTTCTGCACCTGGAAGGAAAATTAATGCCTAATTTGACTTAATATTTGGCTGCTTACTTCAAATACAATTTTACTTAAGTGTAAGACAAATTCAAAATTCTTTGGGAACCAAAAGAATATATTCTATGCTCCAAAAGAAATGAAAACTTGTTGGTTACCTTCAGAGCTGCTTTTAAAACATTTCTGCTTTCAATAGTCTAGAAAACAAGAATCTTCTTGAAAAAAAAAAAGCAATAATCACATTCCCTGCCAACTGACATCAGTGACTTATATGTAACCCTTTCATTCTTCTTCTTAAAAGTGTTTACTTAATATGTTCCTGTTCAAGGTAGTAATATTTTAAGACCTTGAGAAAATGAATACGGTTCAAAAAGACAACCCATTTTTAATGTCTAATTGTAATTATTAATAACATTTGGTGGATATGCATTTGATTGTAGAAACATATCCAATGGAACCATATACTATAAAAAAATATTTTCCCATTTCTTTTATATCTTGGATATTGACAGCTTGTGAATTCTTCTTAATGAATAGTGTTTCTTTATAATTTTATAAGTAAATATCTACAATGGTTACATTACAAATTCACCTCTACAAACCTTTGCCTTTAAATTTGGTGCTTGTGGATCTCTCCATTACTCTAATTAGAGCATCATTCAGCTCTGGACCAAAGTACTTATGAGCTGTCGGCCTTTAGTCTTTGTCTTAGCAAGCCCATGTAATTGGCTAAGAACATGCCATCAGAGTGCATGTTAGAATGCAAAGAGAAGCTGGTTATACTTGAGCAGCTCCCATCATCATTACTTTTATATCTTGCCTTTACTCGATCATTGCCTTAAATGAGCATCACAAAACCAATGGAGCTTCAGGCTCCACATTGCATTTTCTTCATAATCATTTTCAATTTATTTTTTCTTGCATGTCATCGTTTTAATGTAAATCTTTCTTTTTCTTTTCAATAAAATGAAATGATTAAGTAATCCTGCTTTTTTGCATGATTAAAGATGACGGATAAGCTTGGGTGGATAAAAATCAGGGCTCCAAACAGAATCTGTGCACCTCACATGTCAGGAGACTTCCAGCTTGCTCATTGCTAATGACAGAAAAAATTAGCATGTCTATGGATAGGCTAGAAAGAAATCAGAAAGCACCTTTTAGGGCCTCTAATATTTTCATTCCAAATTTTAAATAACCACTTTCAATATGTGGTGGCAGTGAAATCCTAGTGAATGCTTTGGGGAGTCGATTAATAAATAAGACCTTATTTAGATGACAGTGCCAGTTCAGAGAAAATCACTGATTACCACTAAGTTGTTGGATACAAGCTGATATATAAGCAAACATAAGAGAAAGGAACTCTGAAATGTACAGAATATCTAAGGATCACTGATAGTTCAGGGATAGGAAGCAAAGCAGAATTTTGATTTTTATTCAAAGAATGATGCTTTAAGTATTTTTTTCAAATTATTGACATTTACTAATGTTATTTCTTTCAACAGTCCTAGAAAATATGCCTTCATCCCCTTATGCCGAGGATAAATAAATGAGAAAGGAGATATCATAATATAGCACATAAAGTCTGTCTTATGACTCCCAAATGATACAAAGAAATCATTTTCTGATCTCCTGCTAACCAGCCCCCTATGATCAATTCAGTACGTCCTTGCAAAAATCTTCTAGAGATTCTAACATTTGTGTTTTTCATTTTCCAGTTTCTAAAACATATATGTTATTTCATCAATGGCTCTTATTATTTTTTTAATTGGAAAACCTTCCATCTGAAGTCTGGTGTCTATAATACCAGAAAAGGACCAAATGGCTAAGCATGGGCCAGAGAGGGCCTTACATACCACAACATCTTCTGACCTAAGTTTTGAAGACATCTGTATCATGGTCACAGCATTTTCTTCTTTGACAGATGAAATTACTATACTTTGATTTCTACTCCCTGATTATGTTCTGGATGGCAAAATTTGGGCCACAAAATGCTAATTTCTAACCTAACACCATGACAGCAATCACAGCCGTCACAAGGATGGAATAAAGAGAGCAATCTCACATCCAGGGATATGAATTTCTCATCAGTGGCTGGCAGGCTGCCGTGAAAGCTTACAGTAATCCCATTGGACAGCCAGGGTTGATGAAGCCTGGGAACAGGCAGCCACAATGTAGGGAGTTCACAATTGCAAGCATTTGTCCATAATTTAAAGCGATATGAGAAGTGGAGAGTATTCATCTGAACAACAAGCTGTAATTTAACTAGAGTAACATTTACACAGTTTTTAACCCATTAAATCTTTCTTTTCTCAGAGGTACTGACTTTTTTGTTCTAGGGAATAGCTCTCTGAAAAACAGCATGCAAACATGGGAGACATGAGCTTAAGCCAGGAGCCTACGACAAGATGGAAAGCTATTTATTTGGAAACAGCATCGACAAATGACATGTCCAAAATAGAAAAGATAGGGTCATAGATTTCAAGCTGGCAGAGACCTTTGAAGTCAACTAGTACAACCCCTCCCCCCTTTTTTGCAGATGAGGAACGTGAGGCCCAGAGAAATTAAGTGACTTGCCCAAGGTCATATATATTGTCAGTAGCAAGATGGGGATTTAACCTAATTTACTGAATGTAGCAGCTGATAGGGACACTCCGCTGACTTTGTTTCCCAATATTTACAGTTCAGTTTGCCAATCACAAACATTAAAAGAAACCTAGAAGGCACATATATTTGAGAAATTAGAAGGTACTAAATAATGATTAAGTACATACATTCCAAAAAGAGGAAGAGATATGTGTCCCCTTAGACTTCTCACTGTCTTCAAGGGTCACCAAAGGAGTAAAGAAAGAAAAACATGGATAAACTATTGTTTGGTTCAGTTTTGTTGGCTTTAAGAGAGGAAAGAAAAGAGAAAAAAATGCATTACTCTGCAGGAAGAAAGAAGAGTGAGGAACTTATACTTTTTCATAATTTGTATGCTTTCAAAGAATATGAAAATATAGAGGTAGAAGGAGTAAAGGTCATATTATTGATTGGACTTTCATCTGACCTTGACAAAGAGGGTTTGGACAAATATACAGAGATGTCCATAAAGAATTATATTCAATTAAATAATTGAAGAGACAAGAATAGAAAGGTCTGAGGTCTGTAAGAGAGGTAGAATTAGAAACAGAATATTCACAATTAAAAAAATTCAACTTCAGGGAGTGCTTAATAAAATGAGGGTGATAAAAAGATTTAAAAAGTAAAAAATTGTGTTTGAGGTTTGGATTAGGTGAAAAGTGTAAGAGTCAGATGACTTCAATTATAAATTTATAGTGTTTGTAATATTAATACTTTTCTCCAACTTTTTCTTCTTTGTAAGAGGAATGGGAAAATAAAGAGAAAAGAAATGGTAAGATGTGATAAATATCACATTTTTGTAAAAAAAATGTGAATATGAATGGAAAGAACTTACCCATTAGATGAAGTATGACATTTATTGTTTGCAGTAAATGCACTTGAAAATTAAATTTTCGCACAAATTTAAAATAGAGAATTTGTTATTACTTGATTTGTGGTAGGAATATTATCCTAATTCTAATCCCACATGAGTTTGACTATTTTTTCCATAAAAAGAATGGCTAGGTCAAGAGACAATAGGTTCAAAACTGTTGATATTATTTCTTCATCAAATGACTACAAAGCAGAAATCAAGAAGTCAAAAGGGTCACTCAGATACTTTGCAGATTAATCACAATGGTTAACCCAGGCAAGAGAACTTCACTTTATTAAATTAAATCATGATATTTCCAATGTCTGTCTGCATTGAATAACCTTCCCCTGCTACAACTAAGTGAATCTTTTTTTGTTAATTATTGATTGGCTTACAAGTGTGTCATTTTGCTATATTATCTGACTCAACTGTCAGGCACTAGCCTGAGTCAGACTGAGTCAAGAAAATGGGTGAATTCATTCTCCTTGACTTCTCAGCAGCCTCTGTTCTTTCTAAGTTTTCAGGTAATTTTTTCTCTTGATTCTCCTCTTCCCAATGAGACTACATATGCCTCAGGGTTCTATAATGGGAACACTTCTCCCTTTATTCTATGCCACTTGATGATCCCATTGGCTTCCATGGATTTGATTAACCATAGTGATGATTTTCAAATATAGGTACCCTACCTCAAACTCTCTGTTAACCTCCAATCTCACATAACCATTTCATTCCAAATACTATAGTATAATGAAATGAGACTCTAGCAGTTCCTTCTTTGGGTTTGGATAGCATTTTTTTAATCATTGTCTTGGCATTATCTTGGAACTTTGTTTTGCTGATAATAGCTTAATTCTTCACAAAAATATAATATAATATTTTTGATAAAGTATACACTGTTCCAAACACTTTTCTTTGCATTATTTTATATGTCTTTACAGGATTTTCTGAACCCCTCATATTTACCATTTCTTATGGCACTTTAGTATTCCATTAAAACCATCTGCCACAACTTGTTCAGTCATTCTCCAAATGATGGATATTCCATCAATTTCCAATTCTTTATCATTACAAAAAGAGCTATTAAAATAGTATTTTTGTACAAGTATTCCCTTTCCTCCTATCTTTGATCTGTTTGAATTAAAGATCTAGCGGTGGTATTGCTGGGTCAAAAGGTATACATAGTGTTATAACCTTTGCATATGGTTCTATAATATTTTTCAGACTATTCTATCAGTTCACAGTACCACACCAAGAGTGTATTAGGGTCCCAATTTATCTTTTTTTTCATCATATTGTCCAGTCTGATAGGTATGCTGTATACCTCAGAGTTGTTTTAATTTAAATTTCTTGAATCAAAAGTGATTTGAAGCATTTTTCCATATGATTATCAATAGTTATTAAGTTCTTCATCTGAGAAGTGCCTGTTTATAACCTTAGACCATTTATCAATTAGAAAATTATTTGTATTCTAATAAATTTGGCTCAATTCTCTATATATTTGAGAAAGGGGACCTTTGTCAGATACATGCTATAAAAATGTTTTCCAATTTATTGTTTCCCTTCTAGTCTTGGTTGCATTGGGTTTTTTAGTACAAAAATTAATTAAAAAGTTAATTCAATATAATCAAAATTATCCATTTCATTTTTTGTAATATTCTCTATATCATGTTTGGTTATAAATTCTTCCCTTCCATAAATCTGACAGGTAAATTTTTCCATGTTCCCCAATTTGTTTATGGCATCACCCTTTATTCTTTATTTCTAGATCAAATATCTATTTTTACTTTATCTTGGTGTATGGTGTGAGATGCTGGTCTATTCCAACTTTATTCTATTTTATTTTTCAGTTTTTCCAGAAGTTTTGTCAAATAGTGAATTATTTTCCTAATAGCTTAGAAATCTGAGATTATTGAACATGATGTTACTATGATCATTAAAAGGTATTGCTTTCCTAATCTATACCATTGATCTACTATATTTCTTAACCAGTACCAGATTATTTTGATAATTGCTGCTTTAGAGTATAGCATAAGAACTGCAAAGGATAACAATTGAGCAAATTCAAGCAATTTACTGTTTAATGTCACTTCATAACTTTATATCTTCTTCACATAATCTCATTAAATATTTAGCATTTTAGTGATAAGTAGTAACTATAGATTGAATATTAAGCAATGGTCCCAATTATTAGTTGAATGTACATAAGAATCATAAATCAGTAATCAAATAATCAAAATGTTAATAAAATAATGAAAAGTTCCCTGTAGATCCTAGCCCAAGGAAATGTGTGCATGCCTTTAGCATATTAGAATATATTCAGATGTTTCTGAGGCTATGGATTCATATTATCTCATTTGATTTTGAAACTACAGGGTAATCTTGGCCATTTTCATAAATTTTTAAGAAATAAAAAGAAAACTGTATAATTTACCATATAAAAGGGACACAAAAATTACATATAAAATAACTACTAAACTCAAAAAAGATATATTTAAGGCTAATATACTAATTATTTGCTATTTGTTTTTTAAAAGTGAATAAAACCAAAACAAAAATGAAAAAGAATGATGATGGATGAGGAAGAAATAAAGAAAATCTGTAGAATAAAGTGAAACAACACAACCATCATATAACATCACGCAACAAAACACTATTATCATTATACAACATGGAACAATGAGCAACAAAATGATATCATCATGTGACAAGACACTTCCCTCATTCTACATTGCATAACAACATGCTACAGTAATTTGATGATACAGAAAACACTACCATTGTGCCATGACGCACGACATATTACCAACATTCAACATCAGGGAATGACATGCTAAAATAATGCTACAATAGGTCATTACATGTGACAGAATATTCCTTCATGTGATCAAACACAGAAATATGCCGATATCAGGTGGTGTCAAGCTCCTGTCATATGACAACACACAAAACACTATTATCATAAGACAGCAAACTACCTTCATGTGACAATACAGTATACTACCAACATGTGAAAACACAAGACATTGCCAGAATATGATAACACACATATCTCTTATGTGACAATATGCTACCATCATTCATCAACACACCACACCACCATCATGTGACATGTTACCTTCATGTGAAAAATACTACCATCATGGGATATGTGTGTGAAAAATACTACCATCATGGGATATGATGTGATACTATCACGGGAACAGAAAACACACTACATTCATGCAACAACATGGTTGTCATGGAACATACCAGTAGTGCCATGCAACATCATACAAACACTCTGTCTTCATGCAACAACACCCTACCTTTATGAGACCTGCTAGGACTTGTGACTTCACAGCAGGTTTGTTCTAGGGCTTGGAACTTCAAGAGGTAGGAATAGGTTGCTCTACTATTGGCTTAGTCAGTGTCTCAGGGTCTCCAAGTTGGCTTGGGCCTGGGTTCAGAACATGGAGCAGTAGGAGTGGGGTCAGAAGGCTTGCTGCTAACTTGCATTAGTTGCTTGAGACTCTGTTCCCCTCTCACTCCAGTAAAATAGACTCTCTCTGCCTAACTTTCAAGTTGTTTTCTGCAGGAAAGTTGCTTCACTCTGTCTTCTTTGTTGGTTCTATCTCTCCATTATTCATTTGGAAACATTATTGTAAGGTTGGTTGAAGAGGATTCTCAGAGAGGCTCAAGTTTTCTGTGCCTCTACTCCTCTACCATCTAGGCTCCACCTCCCATTTCATTTATTTATTTATTTAGTCATCCATTTATTCATTCATTCATTCATTCATTTTATTTATGTATTTGTTTGTTTGTTTATTTGCTTATTTATTTATTTTAAACACTTGCCTTCAGTCTTGGAATCAATACTATATATTGGTTCCAAGGCAGAAGAGTGCTAAGGGCTAACCAATGGGGGTCAAGTGACTTGCCCAGAGTCACACAGCTGGGAAGTGTTTGAGGCCAGATTTGAACCTAGAACTGCCCATCTCTAAGCCTGGCTCTCAATCCACTGAGCTACCCAGCTGTCCACTTCCCATGTTATTTAAAGTAATCCACATATATACTGTTTTTAGTTCCAAATAACCAAATTTATTCTTCAATCCTTAAGAATCTGGCTTCTTCCCTTATATCTCTACTAAAACTTCATTTACAAAATTCAGCGATGATTTCCTAATTTCCAAATACAATGACTTTTCATATCTTCTGATTTTTTCCAGGAAAATGGGTCAATCATCTTTCCTATTATATAGCACTACATAACCATTATCCATGCCTACAAAAGCTGTCTTCTCAACACTTGGAATCTAACTCATTTCAGTGATCATATGCTATTACTGGCCTTCCAATCTTTCCTTACCCTTCAATGCTTTCCACCAAAATTTATTTTTTCCAATGATACAGTTCATGACCTATACATGTTTCCTAATTTTCTGTGTCTCTGGCCCATGTCCTCCCATAAATCTACTACACCAATTCTACCTTTTGTAATAGAAGCCTCTCTCTAAGTCATTTGGCATATGGTTATTAATGGAATATGAAATCTGTCCATTGGTTATCTTTTGCTCCCAGCAGAGGACCAATCCTTTTTTCCCCTAGTTATCTATCCTTTATTAATTCCTCTACACTTACTATGTGTCCCTCTATTATCGCTGCTCTGATCTTTAATATGAATTTGTATATTTTAATGAAGTAACATATAGTTGGATTAGTGTGTTAATTTAAAAAAATGATAAATAAAATTGATAACTACCAATTCAAATACCTACATTGCTATCTCTATTAAAATTTATAAAAATATATGGTACAGTAGATGGAGTGACATGTCTGGGTTCAGGAAGACTAATCTTTCTGAGTTCAAATCTGTTCTCAGACATTTACTAGTTGTATGATTCTGAGCCAATCACTTAACCATTTGTCTCAATTTTTTTAATCTGTAAAATGAGCTACAGAAGGAAATGCAATCCACTCTAGTATCATTGCCAAGAAAGCCACAAATTAGGTTATAAAGTATTGGAAATTAATGAAACATAATTAAAAATAATGAAAGATTAATAATAACAAACTGCTATGCACAAGGCACTGTGCCAAGCTTTGGGGGGGGGGGGTACAAAGAAAGGTAAAATTATTACATTTAAAAAACTCACAATCTAATGGGGAAGATGGTACGCAAACTACTAGATACAAACTATGTACAAGAAGGAATCACTGTACAGAATGAATTGGAGATTATTTCAGAAGGAAGGTGCTAGCATTAAAGAAAAATGAGAAGGAGGCAGCTAGCTGGCTCAATGGATTGAGAGCCAGTCCCAGAGACAGGAGGTCCTGGGTCCAAATCTGGTCTCAGATACTTCCTAGTTGTGTCACTTCACCCCATTTTCCAGCCCTTACTAATCTTTTACTTTGGAACTAATACATAGTATTGATTCTAAAAAGGAAGATAAGGATTTAATTTTTTAAAATGAAGAATGGGAAGAATATTTTTTACAGAAGATAGTATTTTACCTGATACATAAAGAAAGACATAGTAGGCAGATAGAGAGAATAAAGTGAATTCCAGAAATCTGTAACAGCCTGCGAAAATGTGTAGAGTTAGAAGATGGGGTATCATTTTCAGGAACAATAAAGAGGTCTATATCCAAGATTTCAGAGTATTTGAAGGGGATCAAGATGGGAAGAAAAAAAAGAGGAAAAAATTATGAAGAACTATAAAAGCTGGATGATTTTATATTTGATAGTACAAATAATAGTCACTGTAGTTTATTGAAGTGGAGGTGGGAGGATGATACCTTAAAGGAAGACAATTTGAAAGGGGGAGATTTTTGAGTCAGAGAGACTAGCAAGGAGACAATTGAAACAGTTCAAGTATGAGATAATAATGACTTGCCCTGGAGTCAAAGCAGTGTCAAAGGAAAGAATGGGGGGGGCATATATTAAAGATATAACAAAGGAAAAATTGATAGGTATAAGGAAAGATTAGATATAGGTAGGTTGAAAGAGAATAAGTGGTCAAGGATGATAAATTAGGCTCTGAATTAGTGATTTGAGGGATCAAGATATCCTAGAAAATAATAGGAAAATTAGGAGAAAGAATGAGTTTAGAGGAAAAGATGATGAGTTCAGTTTTGGACATGTTGAGTTTAATTTATATGAGATATATAGTTTGAGATGTCCAACAGATATATATATATATATATATGTAAGAAATGGGATTAGGAGAAAAGATGTAGTTGTTCAGTCATGCCCACTTCATTATGGTTCCACTGAGAGTTTTCTTGGCAAAGATATCAAAATGGTTTACAATTTCCTTTTCCAGATCATTTTATAAATGGGGAAATTGAGGCAAATATGCTTAAGTGACTTGCCCAGGGTCACAGAGCTAGTGAGTATCTGAAGCCACATTTGAATTTAGGTCTTCTTGACTCCTGGTCTGGAGTGCTATCAACTATGAAAGGAGAGAGATGGATAAGTATACTTGAGAATAACCTGAATAGTGATAATTGATCATGAAATCACAAGGCAATGAACCAAAGAGAGAGGACAGATCCTTTGGTAGCTCTTATAATCAATGGGATCCACCCTAATGACCAGCAAAGGAGACTAAAAAGATATGGGTCAGAAAAATAAGAGGAACACTAGAAAAGAGTAACATCATGAAAGAGAAGAGAATATCAGGAGAAGTGGGTGACTGAGTGTCAGAATCTATGGAGAGATGAAGACTGATAAAGATTGAAAAAGATCATTAAATGTAGCACTTTATAAATCATTTGTAACTTTTAAGAGGAAAGTTTCAACACAATGATGAGGTTGGAAGTCAGAAAGTAAAGAGTTAATAGGAAAATGAGAGAAAAGGAAATAGTGGCAAGAAATATGGAAAACTTTCTCAAGGAATTTAACCATGAAAGGAAAGAAGATATAGGGGGATAGGTTGCAGGGTAAACCAAGGGAAATTTGAGGAGGAATTGAAGGTTTGGAAAACGTGCTATTGTGATTGGGATAATTAATTGATAAAAGAAGTATTAAAGGATTTCCTTGTGATAGTAAAAGATCAATGGAGATTATATAATATTTTTTAGTAGACCTAGTTTCTACAGCTTCATGATTTTCTTAATTTTTATTTTATAGTACATCAATAGGAACAATAGGAGTGGTCCAAAACTGGGGTATGGCAGGATAAAACTAGTAGTAAGATAAGAAGGCAAGGGACTTGAGACACTAAGACAATATAGATTTGAACTGGTTTGACAAGGGATCAAATAGGGGAAAAGAGCAGAGTAAAACCAGTGTAAGGGAAATAACAAAAACAAACTAAAGGGTAGAATGATTGGAGGTCACAGTGAGAATGAAAAATAGGGTTAGGGGTTGTAACAGGGAAGATGGAATGACAAAAGATTGTGATCACAAAAAAGGAATTTCAGAGTTTGTTGTGAATGCAGAAATGAAACACAGACAATGGCAAATCAAGGTACTAAAAGGTATAAAAATATCTCTGGGTAGCTTAGAACTAGTAGAAGAGTAGGTGATTGGAAATGGGCAAGTTGACAAACTAGGAAATAATATTTTCTGAGAAAATATCAATCTGTTGAAGTCATCTAGTATAAAGGCAAGAACTGGGAAGGAAAGTTATGAGGAAGGCATTGACCTTGTTGAGGAAGATAGGAAAGTGTCCTATAGATCACTAATTAACAACTACCAGAATATTGAGGGGGTTATAACTAAGGATTGACTGAATCGCAATGGAGGAGAGGATCCTGAGCAATGGTGGTAAAAGGGCCTGAAAGTAGCAGGGGGAACCAAAGGATATTCTGCCTTCCCTATGTGATCCTTGTCCTTCCTTTTTATTTTAATCTTCTAAAGGTAAGCTCATTCAATAGAACAATAATTGTATACTTTTTAAATTTTTGTATTTAAAAATAAACTCAGCATATGATACTCTGCAATAACTGAGTTGTCACATAGAGTTTGAATTGATACTTGAATATTACTGCTATGCAGTGTTGAGCAAATTGTGGGAAAGGGGATAGTATCTCAAGGAGGTTATTAATATTATTTCCCTCACCTAATGATGAAGAGGAAGACAGTGGTCATCATCATCTATTGTGGCTTAGATGTGTGATGTGTCACAAGTACTCAAAGTAGTTTTAGTTTTGTTTTTTCATCTGTAAAAATGAGTGGGTTGGATTAGCTTTCTTATAAATACTGAACTTAAAATTTCTACATAAAGAGTCTTATTAAGCCCTGTGGATTTATGAAAGATATACAAAATTAGTCTTGCTCTGATTGAGCTTATGCTCTAGGAGGTGAGGGAATATATATACATATATATTAATAATGCAAAACTAATTAAATAAATGCAAAACAGAATATGATCTGGACTTTCAGAAATACAGCCTAGTATCTGGCTACTATGCTGAAAGCATTGTGTTGCAGGGGAGGAACACAGATGAAACAGTCCCAGTACTCAGAAAAAAAAGGAATTGGTGGAAGTATTAATGTATAGGTAAAAGAGAGCAAAAAAAAAAAAAGAGCTTAATTTCAGATATCTAGCCTGAAGATGAGAAAAAAAAATAGTGATAAGAGGAAGGGAAAATTGAGAAAGCTGGTTTAGGCACAGGGATGATAATTATCTATTTAAAAGCTTCCTCCAAATTCTCCAAATTTCCAGGCAACCACTAGCTGGGTCTACCTCTGCAGATATGCATGCTCATCACAATTGCATGATAGCTTATTTGCCTTTTCAATCCTGTGAGAATTGCCCTATGTGGATTTAAGAGGTGAAGAGGAAGCTAAAGATGAAAATGAACTCATGTAACACAGTTCTAAGTAATAATTTTTCCATTTTGAAATGACAAGTGGTGTATATTTCACTTTTAAGTAAATTTTTTATAACTAAATCATTCGTTTAATAAAAGTTTGCATAGGAGAAAAAGTAAAACCTGTTTGAATGTTTTCCTTTTTCAAAGATTCTGGCAAAAATAATCCTTTAGTTAATCAACTTAAGGAACAGTGTGAATCAGACAGAGGCCAGGATTGTCTGTTCCCTCAAGGTATCACTCCTCCAGGTTACCTATTCATAGTGAAAGAGTAGCTGATTTATGAACAGTTTGATTTAAAGCATGATCTTGGATCAGTTCCAAATAATTCTCATCTTTGAAAAGTTGTCAACCAGAGTTAGCCATGGGGGTGCCAGAATTAAATTATGATATATCTCACCAGAAGACATGACCATTGGGCTTAAGGACATTTTTATCCTCTTCACTTTTATCTTGGATTTCCCCACTTCACATTTATATTCAATCCCTTGGCTTCCAAGATTTTTTTCTTTTTTTATTATGCTTTGAATACGAAGTCATATAAAAGAAAGTAAAGACAAAAAAGGAGGAAAATTAATCTATTAAAATTTATTCTTATTCTATTTTTATGATATATTTTCCAGTAAGCTCCTGGAGGACTGGAATTGTTTTTTCCCCCTTTGTAGCCTTGACATGTAATATAATATTTATTATAAAGTAGGTAATTAATAAAGATTAAAAAATTTGGATCAAATACTTTTGCTTCTAAATTTTGATTCACATCCTGTTGTTATACAAGCTTGCAAATTGTAACAACTTAAGAAAAGTGAAAAAAATTAGGATAGGACTAAATGGACATGGGAATGTGTACTCTGTGGTTATAAATTAGCCTCAGATTAACATAAGAATAACTAATCGAAATAAAATCCTAACTTAAATGAGGAAGGGAGGAAAGTCAATAAAAAAGGAGAAAAAGTCAAAAACAACTTCACACATATAAAACACAGTACCTTAAATATAAAAAGATTAAATAAGTGGATTCAGTGAGTAAGAATGGCAATATAGATAGCAATGAGGGAAGAAGATGAAACCCTATTTTCAACAAAGGATGACCCAGAGAAGGGATCAGTGCACATATCAAATACTCATAACCTCATTTTATTGTGTTGAAGAAAAAGAAGTTATTTTATTGATGTGTGAAGTTACTCAAAATTATTAAATATAAAATAATATCAGTATTCAATTACAATTTCAAAATGAAATCCTTTGAAAAATATAAGAATTATCTAAAAACATCATTATTTGACAATAGTAATTAGGCTATTCCGGGTCTAGAATTGGACTAACATTTTATATTTATCACAATACGCATTTTGTTATTTTTTTGTAGCTTTATTTTGTGACTTTTAATATTGGTACATTTACTTTAATGTGACTTTAATATTGGTACATTTACAACAGAAAAAGCATGAATGTTGGAGTCAAAATATTTGGGTTTGGCTTCCCGTCAAGATGGCGGCTTAGAGAAAGTTAAAGTTCAGATCTCCAGAAACCCTTCCCTACCGAACTCAAACTATATGCTCCTAAGGCACCGAAATTCAAAACGAACAACAGCATAGACCCCGGGAATCATCCTCCTGGACCTGGACCTGGATCAAAAGGTACGGCCCCCCTCAAAAGCCAGAACACGAGATCACTCCAACCTAAGGGGTAGGCAGAAGGAAGGTCCCAGGACCCATCCCCCCAACCCAGAGCACTGAGTCCGAGGCAGCAGAGGGAACCTCAGAGCCTCAGGGCCGGCTATCGAGGGGCACCCAGACAGCAGGGAAACAGAGAGAGATGGGGGGAGCCTGTAGCCCCCTGACCAGATCCTTCCATCTGAGTCTCACTATTTAGTGCCATACCCATTGAACTCCCAAAAAATTTCTTTACTAATTTAGAAAAAACCATAACAAAGTTCATTTGGAATAACAAAAAATCAAGGATATCCAGGGAAATAATGAAAAAAAAACACATATGATGGGGGCCTTGCAGTCCCAGACCTCAAACTATATTACAAAGCAGCAGTCATCAAAACAATTTGGTACTGGCTAAGAGACAGAAAGGAGGATCTAGTGGAATAGACTGGGGGAAAGCGACCTCAGCAAGACAGTATACGATAAACCCAAAGATCCCAGATTTGGGGACAAAAATCCACTATTCGATAAAAACTGCTGGGAAAACTGGAAGACAGTGTGGGAGAGACTAGGAATAGATCAACACCTCACACCCTACACCAAGATAAATTCAAAATGGGTGAGTGACTTAAACATAAAGAAGGAAATCATAAGTAAATTGGGTAAACACAGATTATTATACATGTCAGACCTTTGGGAGGGGAAAGACTTTAAAACCAAGCAAGAATTAGAAAGAATCACAAAATGTAAAATAAATAATTTTGATTACATCAAATTAAAAAGCTTTTGTACAAACAAAACCAATGCAACTAAAATCAGAAGAGAAACAACAAATTGGGAAAAAATCTTCATAGAAACCTCTGACAAAAGGTTTAATTACTCAAATTTATAAAGAGCTAAATCAATTGTCCAAAAAATCAAGCCATTCTCCAATTGATAAATGGGCAAAGGACATGATTAGGCAGTTCTCAGATAAAGAAATCAAAACTATTAATAAGCACTTGAAAAAATGATCTAAATCTCTTATAATCAGAGAGATGCAAATCAAAACAACTCTGAGGTATCACCTCACACCTAGCAGATTGGCTAACATGATAGCAAAGGAAAGTAATGAATGCTGGAGGGGATGTGGCAAAGTAGGGACATTAATTCATTGCTGGTGGAGTTGTGAACTGATCCAACCATTCTGGAGGGCAATTTGGAACTATACCCAAAGGGCAACAAAAGAATATCTACCCTTTGATCCAGCCATAGCCCTGCTGGGCTTGTACCCCAAAGAGATAATGGACAAAAAGACATGTACAAGAATATTCATAGCTGCGCTCTTTGTGGTGGCCCAAAACTGGAAAACGAGGGGATGCCCATTAATTGGGGAATGGCTGAGCAAATTGTGGTATATGTTGGTGATGGAATACTATTGTGCTAAAAGGAATAATAAAGTGGAGGAATTCCATGGAGACTGGAACGACCTCCAGGAAGTGATGCAGAGCGAGAGGAGCAGAACCAGGAGAACATTGTACACAGAGACTAATACACTGTGGTATAATCGAATGTAATGGACTTCTCCATTAGTGGCGGTGTAATGTCCCTGAACAACCCTGCAGGGATCTAGGAGAAAAAACACTATTCATAAGCAGAGGATAAACTGTGGGAGTAGAAACACGGAGGAAAAGCAACTGCCTGAATACAGTGGTTGAGGGGACATGACAGAGGAGAGACTCTAAACGAACACTCTAATGCAAATACTAACAACATGGCAATGGGTTCGAATCAAGAACACATGTGATACCCAGTGGAATCACACGTCGGCTATGGGGGGTGGAGGGGAGGAAAAGAAAATGATCTTTGTCTTTAATGAATAATGCTTGGAAATGATCAAATAAAATATTATAAAATTTAAAAAAATTTGGGTTTGGATCTCAGTTCTGCTTGTTACTACCTTTGTGATTTTGATCATCACTTAATCTAATGAGGATTAGGTTTTCTTACTGATGAAATAAAAGAATTGGACTGTTCTAGTCTTAAATCCTACTATGTTTGTCTAGAATACTATAATACAGATTTTTTTCAATGGGCATAGTCCTCCCACTGATGTAGATATCAACCTTTTCTATAATAGATAAAATAGAAATTATTTGACAGTTGTTTCATCTTCCTCCTCCCAAATTAATGATGTGGAAAAGAAAATTTGCCCTTCTCCTTACTACTACCTATATTTGGTATGGGACCTAGAAGACAGGACTGTGTAAGGGAAATCATTGGGTAGACTGAGTCACAAAGGAAGAGCAACATCCCAAAAAATGGAGCAATGGAGTCAAGACTATCTGGAGACCAGGAGGACAGAATAATCTCCCCTGCACCACCTCCTGGACTGCTCCACTCTGGGTGATACAGGCAAAATAGATAGCCATGTTTGACTCTTGAGATTGATTGGGAATTAGTGGGTGGAGAAGAAGTCTAATAAACTGAAGCAAGAGGGAATTTTGTCCTCTTCACTTTTGTTTTCTGATGCTCACTGGACTGCTTTGTGAGTGTGACTAGGGAGGCCCTCATGGTGGCCACAGATTTAGCAAGCTAAATGTAGGAGTAAGTAAACTACACGTGTTCCTCCAATTTTTCTATCTTTTCTCCTACTACCTTTGATTTAATAAAATTATTAATTCATGATCAGCCTCTTGATTTTAATTCTTACAATGAGGAACCTCTACAACATAGACTAATTCTTGAATATCATACATGTAAGTATATCACTTAGTACTGTGAAGATGGGATTAACTCTCCCCTGCCCATTTTTAGATTTAATCACCAGAAGCATCTACACCCCACATTACACTTGTGTTGGGGGAGGTCTATTACTCAGGTGTGCTAAAAGTGGGTGACAAATCAAAAACAACTGCCCCGTGGGCAGTCCTAAGAAAATTCTAAGACTGTGATTGATCCATGTAAAGTGGAGGAAGGCACAGGAAGCGACGCAAAGAAGTGTCTTTAAAAACAGTTGTAACTTCCTGTGAGGAGAGTTCTTTGGAATTCAGAGTTCAAGTTCTATTTGGAGTTCAAGTTCGAAGGAAGTTTTGTTTTTGTTTTTTAATTTAAAGAAGGCTTCAGCCTGGATTACTTGCATAAGTCTCTCTATTGGGGAAGAAAGTGATAACTCAACACTCCATGCTTGTATGAGGAGCTATGGAATTAGCAAATATGGTTTGAAAAGGAGAGGTATTCTTTATCCTTCCTTTTTAAAATGGAAATGTATAGTAGAGTGGATTAAAAATCAGAATCCTACTATATGTTGTTTACAAAAAAATACATTTGAGGCAGGGTAACATGCACAGATTTAAGGTAAAAGGCTGGAGCAGAATTTATTATGCATCATCTAAAGTAAAAACAAAACAAAACAAACAAACAAAAAAAAAAACAAAAGTAGGAGTAGCAATCATGATACCAGACAAAGCTAAAGTAGAAATTGATCTGATTAAAAGAGGTAAAGAAGGAAATTACATTTTCCTAAAGGGTACTATAAACGATGAAGTACTATCATTACTAAACATTTATGCACCAAATAGTATAGAGTCTAGATTTCTAAAGGAAAAATTAAAGGATCTCAAGGATAAAATAGATAGTAAGACCATACTAGTAGGGGAATCTCAACCTTCCCCTTTCAGAAATAGATAAATTGAACTAAAAATAAATAAGAGAGAAGTGACATGAATGAAATGCTAGAAAAATTAGAGTTAATAGATAGCTGGAGAAAATTGAACAATGATAAAAAGGAATATACCTTCTTCCCAGAAGAACATGGTACATATACAAAGATCAGCCATGTACTAGGATATTGAAATATTTCAAACAAATGTGGAAAAGCAGAAATAATTGCAAACTTTTTCAGATCATAATGCAATAAAAATTATAATTAACAAGGGTATATGGAAAGAAAATTTAAATTAATTGGAAACTAAATAATCTAATTCTATCAAAAATGAAATCATAGGAAGAATTATGAATTTCATTAAAGAAAATGACAATGCAGCAGTAGAATGACAAATGGCAAATGGCAAAAATGACAAATGGCAAAAAATGACAAAAAGGCAGTAGAATACTGAAATAATCCCATCTCAGAAAAAGATGTTGAACAAGCCATCAAGGAATTTCTTAAGAAAAAATTCCCAGGGCCAGATGGATTCACAAGTGAATTCTATCAAATACTTAAAGAACAATGAATCCCAATATTATACAAATTATTTGACAAAATAAGCAAAGAATGTTACCAAATTCTTTTTATAACACAAATATGGTACTGGTTCCAAAGCCAAACAGATCCAAAACAGAGAAAGAAAACTATGGACCAATCTCCTTAATGAACATAGATGCAAAAATATTAAGTAAAATACTAACAAAAAGACTGCAGCAAGTTATCACAAGGATTCTTCAGTGTGACCAGGTAGGATTTATACTAGGAATGCAAGCATGGTTTAGTATTAGGAAAACCATTCATGTAATTGACTATATCAATAATCAAAGCAACAGAAATCACATGACTATCTCAATATCTGCAGAAAAAGTCTTTGACAAAACACAACAAACATTCCTATAGAAAACACTAGAAAGTGTAGGAATAGAAGGGTCATTCCTCAAAATAATAAACAGTATATATTTAAAACCATTAGCAAGTATTATCTATAATGGGTACAAGTTAGAAACCTCAATAAAATCAGGAATGAAGCAAGGATGCCAATTATCACCTCTATTATTTAACATTGTACTAGAAACACTGGCAGTAGTAATTAGAGTAATAAAGAAATTGAAGGGATTAAGTAGGCAATGAGGAAACTAAATTATTGCTCTTTGCAGACGATATGATGGTATAGTTAAAGAATCTTAGAAAATCAACTAAAAGGCTAGTGGAAATAATTAACAAATTTAACAAATGTGCAGGGTATAAAATAAATCCACAAAAATCAACATCATTTCTATATATTTACAACAAAATTTATCTGCAAGAGTTAGAAAGAGAAACTCCATTTAAAAACTTTCTAGACAACATAAATTATTTAGGAATCTATCTGCCAAAACAAACATGGGAACTATATGAACACAGCTACAAAACACTTTTCACATAATTAAAACTAGATATAAATAACTGGAAAAAGCATTAATTGCTCATGGGTAGAATGAGCTAATATAATAAAAATGATAATCCTACTAATCTACCAAAAAGTTTATAAAATTAGTAAAAAAATATAACAAATTTCATCTGGAAGAACAATAGATCAAGAATATCAAGGGAAATAATGAAAAAAAAATTAAGTACAGGAGCCTAGCAGTACCAGATCTTAAACTGGACTAGAAAGAGTTGGTCATCAAAACAATATGGTCCTGGCTAAGGTACAGAAGGATGTATCAATAGAATAGACTAGGTGTAAATGACCTCAACAAGCTAGTATTTGATAAATTCAAAGATCTCAGCTTTTGTTATAAGAACTCACTATTTGACAAAAACTGCTGGGAAAATTGGAAAACAGTATAAATTTAGAACAACATTTTACACCCTATACCAAGATAAATTTAAAATGGATAAATGACTTAAATATAAAGAGTGAAATCATAAATAAATTAGGTGTACATAGAATAGTATACCTGTCAGATCTGTGGGAAAAGAAAGAATTTGAGACCAAGCAAAAGACAGAGAATATTACAAAATGAAAAATGAATGACTTTGATTATATCAAATTAAAATGTTTTGGGCAAACAAAACCAATGCAACCAAAATTATAAAGAAAGCAATAAATTGAGAAAATATTTTATAACAAACTTCTCTGACAAAGGTTTAATTTCCTAAATATATAAGGAACTAAGTCAAATTTACAAAAAAATCAAGACATTCCCCAATCAACAAATGGTCAAGGGACATGAATAGGAAATTTTCACATGACAAAATCAAAATATCAATAAGCACTTGGAAAAGTGTTCTAAATTACTCCTGATTAGAGAAATGTGAATTAAAACAAAGCTGAAGCACCAACTCACACCTAGCAGACTGGCCATTATGGCAGCAAAAGAAAGTGATAAATGCTAGAGGGGAGGTGGCAAAATTAGGAGACTAATATACTTCTGGTGGAGTTGTGAATTGGTCCACTCATTCTGGAGGGCCATTTCAAATTATGTGCAAAAGGCTTTTAAAGAATGCCTGCCCTTTGATTCAGTCATACCACTTCTGGGATTGTATCACAAAGAGACAATAAGGAAAAAGGATTTGTACAAAAATATTTATAGATGCACTCTTTGTAGTGGCAAAAAATATTGGGAAATGGGGGTGTCCATCTATTGGGGAATGGCTGAACTAATTGTGGTATATGATGGTGATAGATGGAATACTATTGTGCTGGAAGGAATAATGAACTGGAGGAATTCTATGTGAACTGGAAAGAAATCAAGGAATTGATGCAGAGTGAAAGGAGCACAGCCAGGAGATGGATACACTGTGGCACAACCAAATTTAATGGCCTTCTCCATTAGTGGCAATGCAATGATCCAGGACAATTCTGAGGGATGTATGAGAACAAATGCTATCTACATGCAGTGAAAGAACTGTGGAAGCAGAAATGCAGAAGAAAAATATATGATCAATCATGTGGTTCGATGGGGATATGATTAGGGTTTTTATGTTAAAGATCACACTAATACAAATATGAATAACATGGAAATAGGTTTTGAACAATGATACATGTATAACCCAATGCAATTGCTTGTTAGCTAAGGGAAAGGGAAAGAGGGGAGGAGAGGGAAAAATCATGAATCAATTGGCCATGGAAAAATAATCTAAATTTTTTTTAATGAGAGATTCCATATACCTTACTGTGATTCTACAAATCTCTCTTTTTCTTTTCTGACACCACACCTCACTTCTCTCTTTGCAATGTGCTCTATTTTATCATACTCACTGTTTAGGCTGAACATTGTTCTTATTGGTGTTCAGTCAGGACTCTATAAAACTATTTTGAGTTTTCTTGGAAATGATGCTGGAGTGGTTTGTCATTTCTTTCTCTAGATCATTTTAAATATGTGAAAATTGAAGCAAGGAAGTTTAAGTGATTTTCCAAGGGTCACATAGCTAGTGTTTGAAGTTGTATTTGAACTTGCATCTTCCTGAATCCAGGCTCTGTCTGTGAATTCTTCAGAATTTGTGTCTATCACTGGCAGATGTCTTAGATAAAAGACATCAGCGTTTAGTCACTTTATTTGCTTTAACTCCCAATTGTTTACCAGATTGGGTTTACTATTTCACAACACCACAACAATGCATTATTTTGCTTCACTCTTTTCTTTATTGATTATTCTTACCCTTTTCATGCTTGTCAAATTGCCGAATATCAGATAAAATCTCAATGCTGTAAGTTGCATGTCTTCATGAGGCTTGGAATACTCTTTCATAAAACAATTTCATATCAATGATTTACAATTATCATTTTGAGAATAACTTATTTATTTTTTTCACCACTTATCTATTTGGAAATAGCTTTTGGTCTTGTTTATTTGTTTGTCATCTACATATATTGGATATCACTTTTGATATAATTTTTTTTCATGATCAAGTACCCCTCTTCCTATATGCATTAATTTAATTTGTGCTGAAGTTTTTCATTTTCAGATGAAAAAATTTTATCTGTTGTATAGAAAGATATATGATTTCTTCTAAAATTTTAGTGATATGAACTTTAATATTCAAGACACATAGTCTTTTAAATTTACAATAGATTTCATTTGCTATATTGGCCTACACCTAATCTTTACTAGACTGGTTTTAGTATTCCCACTAGGTTTTTTTTTTTTTATAAAATAAGAGTTCTTGTCTAAAAAATTTTACTTTTGGAATATAACAAATGCTAGGTTATTGAGTTCTGTTATTTCTGATTCTTCCTTGTATAGTCTGTTACGATGACTTATTTTTTTTTAAACAAATGGTTTGGATCACAGTTGCTTTATAATATAGTTTGAGGTCTGAAGATGCTATTCCCTTCTTATTCCTGTATTTGTAAAATTATTTCCCTTAATACTAAATATTTTTTTACTCCTTCAAATGAATTTTTTTGTTATTTTATTGAACTCTTTAAAATATCTCTTTGTAAATTTGATTGATACTATATTAAATTTGTAAATTAACCTCTATCTTATTGTCATTTTTATTATTGCAGCATGGCCCAGCCATAAACACTGATATTCCTCTACCTTTTTAAGTTTTGAGTTTTAACTTTTGTTATTGTTCAGGAAAATTTTGTGATTACATCTATATAGGGAATTATTTATGTATTATGTAATATTTTGGAAAGAATTTCATTTATATTATTAACTCTCGGATTTTTTTATGTACATGTAAACATTTTTTTGTTGTTGCAATTGGTAAGTTTATTTATTGGCTTGTAACTTTACTGAAGATATTAATTATTTTTTTCCATTAGTTTCTTGCCTGCTAATCTAGGATTTTCTGAGTAAACTATTATGTCACAACTACAATGCAGGGATGGTTCAACTTTAGGAAAACAATTGGCATAATTAATCATTGTTTTTAAATATCCAAAACAACCACCTGGCTATATATCTGCCTTTAAATTGTGCCAGTAGACAACTTCAGAAGGATAGCCTTATGACCTCTTTAAGACTTTAGAATGAAGTTTCTGCCTCCTTTCCCACAGCTCATAAACATTGACTCCCTGATTGTGTTAACAATTAAAACATAGTCCCTGGTGTCCCTACTATGAATAATTAGTGAAGGGCTTTAGGGAATTTTTTCTCATAGTATTTTACATTTTATTTACCTCAGGAGTTCAGATTTTCTGTTTTAGTATAAAGTGTAGCTTTGTTTTGTTTTGCTCAGGTGGCAAATGTGTTATTGCACATTTAAAATAACTGCATTTTTCAACAAAAAATCTCAAATTGTTATGACATAGCTCATATTAGAATTCCACTAAAATGGAGCTTCTTGGGAAAAGATTATTTTTTGCAAATTTCTCTTTACTTTCTTGTTTTTTGTGCCTGTTCCCCCTTTCCCCTACCAGCTCTCATTAGCTTTGAACAACTTGTCAATTCATCCTGTTGTTTGTTGCAACAAATATTTAGTTGTTCATATCTGAGTCTTGGTTGGATCTTTTTCTTTTTCTTTAGAAAACTCTGAAAGCAATCAAATGAAGTTTTAGATGGTTTCTATTAGAGTGATTGTTGTTTGGGAGGGTGAGTTTGATATACTAAGAACCATTTTTTCCTATTCTGGTTCAGATCTCTCAGACTTTGAACTCTGATCAAAAATATTTTACTATTCATTCCTCAGACTGGTTAACAAATCTACATAGAGAATCTAATCAACCTCATTACTCTTTAATAACTCATTACTGTTTCATATGAGTATTCTTTAGTTCTGCTGACTTTTATAAAAGAGACAACAATTTTGGATGAAATCAAATTTCGCAAGACTTGATAATCTTACAAAAAGTAGAAAAAATCAATTTAATCCTATCCTATCTAGGGCAAATCACTTGGAAGAAAATAATATTGTAGCATAATAGAATAAACACAAATTTGGGTTTTTTTCTAACTTCATTGCAATTGTCCATTACTTTAGGCAAAACATCTAGCCTGCTCTTTTTCCTACTTATTTTTCAACAACTGGTTGCTCAATGGACAAGCTTTGAAGAAGCTGATTCATGAGTGGTGAGTTTCTAGATTGCAACACTAGTAAAGGAGGTGTTCCTAGCATGTAGTCTTCTCTCTTAGTAACAAAATGACCTTTCAACACTGAACTGATGCAAATCAATGGTCACTACTAATAGAAGTTTGCCGCAGGGAAGCCCCTAGTGAATTCCTGCCTCCTCCATCTATTCAGGGTGATAGCAGACATTAAATAAAAGGTTCTTGAAACTGATGATGGGGTGGAGAATGGGAGAATAAATGGAGAATGGAGAGGATATGAAACAAATTTCTTTATTTTTCTAAATATTTTGAAATCATGAAGAATGTTGACTTACACAATACATTTTTGTATCCTGAAACTAAACCATAGTTGTGTATATGTGTGTGTGTGTATTTGTGCGCATTAAGTGTAAAGAAACTCTGCAAAAATTCACATGTTTTTACACTGCTTTACGGTACTTAGAATGTTATTATGTATTATAATAAACAAAATGCAGGAATGTCACAGTTGGCTAAGTTCCTATCAATTATGAACTTAATTTTTACACACATTTAATACTTATCTCATTTCAGACTTTTCTATACTGAGAAATTTTCTTTTAAAGAAAAATGGTTTATACAGTTCACTTCCTGCCATAATCAAGGTCTTTCTAACCTGATATCTGAAGGTTATGCTTCAGTGAATAATTCAGTAGGTTAGTGAAACTGTGGCAGCAAAGAAAGTGCTAATCTTAGATGGAAGCTGTGAGGGATATTAAGAAACAATTGCAAAAAGTGACATATTTAATAGAGAAAGATTACGCTGTGCTACATCTATTTAATTTGAATTGAATAAATTTTGCCAGTATTTTATGAGATGCAGTCTGCAAATTATATGAAACTTTATAATGGCACTGAATTCTAAGGGAAAGAATAAAAGGCTTCCCCCAACATCACCACCACCCCTATTATTGCGATTTCGAGGACTTTTCAGTCATTCAAAGGAATTTCAAAGAAACTGAAGAATCATTCACTGCAGGACTTTATTAATTTGAATTAAGAAAAAAAAAGGAGAGTAAAAGGCGATTGTATGGAAAGATAAATAACAGAAAGCAATAGTAGGATCTCAAGTAATGAGACTTCTTGAAATAACTGAATTCCTCCTGGACTATGACTGAGTAAAGCTGGATATGTTCTCAATCTTTCAAGGGAAATTTAGATGATCTGGCTGAGAACTGTCTGAAATTTTGAGTACATGCAAGTATGGAAAATGATAGGGGCACTTCGGGACCTTAGTTACTAATAAGATCTTCTGATGAGCCCATTCCTGATGATTATAATTCACATGTTCATTTAATACTGCCTCTAAAAAGGAAAACATAAATACTCAGAATAGTTACGCTAACATTCTATAATTAAGGATGATTAGGATGATATATTTATTCACTTGGTAACTTGAGCAATACTGCTCTTTGGGAAAGTGATGGGCAATGCTACAAAAAATAACTGGAGCCTCAGGCCTCATGATTGACATCTATCCTCTCTTCTTCCTACACTTCTGGTACTCTTGGCACAGACCACAATGACAATGTGACCAACTACCTATTTCCTAAACTATGCAGATATGGAAGTTTTTAAATCAATATACTTAATACTAAATCAATATAATTAAATAAAATATACTCAATCAATATATACTTATTAAGCACTTATTGTGTTCTAGACCCTGAGAATACAAAGTCAAAAATGAAATAGTCCCTATTCCTAAGGATCATACATTCCATTAAAGGAGACCTAAAATCAATAAGTCAATAAATCAATTCATAAAATTTGTTATTTACTTCCTATGTTTCACACTTACTCAATATAGTAGGAATACAAAACCAAAATGAAACAGTCCTCATGGAGCTTTCATTCTTTCAGGGAGACAAAAGGTACACACACAGGAATATGCACAACACATACAACAGAGACACAAGGTCATTTAGGGCAGGCAGGCAGGGGGAGGCCCTAGCCTCTGGGAGGATTAGCAGCACCTCATGAATGAGACACTTGAACTGAACTCTGACGTATACAAGAGATTCTATGTAGAAGTTGGGAGGGAACTCATTTCTGTCCTAGGAAAGAGCCTCTGCAAAGACCCAGAAGTAGGGAGATGGAATGCCAAATGCTACCAATCCAAAGGGACTGAAGTACTTTGTTTTCTTCATTGGACAATAGGGAAAGTAGGCAGCCTTTGAAAGGTGTTGGGACAAGGCGCTTCCATAAAACACCCAGCGAGAAGGAAGTACATGCCAACAGATTGCTTTCTTTGGACCAGGTGGCCCTGTTGATAAGTGTCTTGAGGAGATAAAACACAGTGGGCTCGTAAGAGTTACATTCAAATATCTGAAGGCATTTCACATAGGGAAGTCATGATATTTGCCCTGAAAGAAATAAATGTCATTAATAGACATTTCCAGAGATAGGGTCACTATAAGAAATTTTCTAATGATGAGAACTTTCAATAGGTAGAACATGCTATTTATAAGGAAGAGTTCTCCACTGCTAAAGGCCTGTGAGAAGAATTAGCATGACCATTCATTGCAGAAGTTAAAGCAGAGATTCTTGTTTAGGTTTCTACTCCAATACAGAATTTTTTTAGGTGCCTACCAGTTGTGTCAATGAATCTATCAATAGCTAGGTAGTATAGTGGACTGGTTTAGGAATCATGAAGATGAGTTTAAATCCAACCTCAGGTAGTAGCTGTGTAATCCTGGGCAAATTACTTCCCCCATGCCTCAGTTTCCTCATGTGTAAAATGGAATAAAAACAGAGCCTACTTCCTACAGTTGTTAAGATAAAATATTCATAAAGCACTTTGAAAACCTTGAAGACCCATATAAATCCTAGTGATAATGATCATAAAGAAGCATTCCTTAAATACTGTGTAATTGGAAATCTCATATCTTTAAACTACATTACCCAAGAGCCCACTCACTTCCTGTTGTTATGTGCTGACATAGACAGAAGATAAATGGGGTGGCATTTCATATTTAGCCCTCTTTCCCTTCCTGTGGTGCTCTTCCTGTGGACATGGTCTTTTTCTGAGCAGGTAGAAAAACTTAGTCACGTGGTTCTATTTTGTTAGATAATAAACTTTATAAAATATGAAACTTGGAGTTATTGTATGTTAATTTTTTAAGCCTACAGTACCCAGTACTTAATAGGCCCTAGGGATATTTTAAGTCACTATTCTCAGAGTTTATATTCTATTAGGGAAAATTATGTACATAATTTTTAAAAATTACTGATAAATACAATATAGACAGAGTCATATGTAAAGCAATGGAATAAGGCCCTAGAAGATATGGGACAAATGGCACTTGATAATGGACTAGAGGAAGGCAAGGAATTATAAGGGATGGTGACATGGAGGGAGTGAATTTTAAGCATGGAAGTAAGGATCATCAAAGGCGTTGAAAAAGGAAATACAGTGCTGTGTCTAAGGTATAGAAAGTCAGCCATTTGGGGCAAAACAGAATATAAGAAATGGAGAAATGCATAAATAGGTCTAGAAAGGTAGGTCAAAGCCATTTTTGAATGACTTAAATGCCAGAGAAAGGAATCATATTTCTATATTAAAAGTTATAAGCATCCATCCATTAAAACTCCTTGAACAAGTGAGCAACATGGTCATATTTGTGCTTTAGGGATGTAACTTTTGTAGTTGTGTGAAAGCAGAGACATCAGTCAGGGAAAAGAATTAGCAGATTAATTCAGTAATGGAGAAGATAGTGATGAGAATCTGACCTAGGATGGTAGTTCAATGGAAAAAAGGATACAGATACATGGGATGTTATGGAGGTAGAATAAAAAAAAATTAGGAAATGATTGGATATGAGGGTTAAGGAATATATGATGAGTTGAGGATGACACTGAATTTCTGAACATACGTAATTAGAAGAATGATAAAGTCCTTTATAGAAATGGGAAAAATGAGAAGAGTGGAGTTGGGAGGAAAAGAGATGCTTATTTTGTTTTGCAAATCATCAACACTTATTTAAATCCTTCCCCAAGTCCCCAAATACTACTCCATTGCACAGCCCTCCAAAATATCTTGAATTTATATATTTATTTTTGTATGTGTATATTCTATCCTGGGAGACATATTGATAGAATATAAGCTTCCAAGAATTATTTTTTGTACACCCAGTTTCTCATACTGTACTTAGCACAATCAATGTTTATTTTTTTTACTTATTTATAACTTATTTTATTTATTATAAAATGTTATTTTATTTGTTATTTATATATTTATTGTCATTGATCTAAGAATTATTTTTGTTTTTCTCATTTGAGAGAGCTTTCCAAATTCATTGGTAACTATTAATATATAAGCAGGTAATGTGGGACTAGAGCTCAGGAGAGAAAATAGAGATTAATATATAGATATGGGAGGCATCTGCATAAATTCTTATTGAACCCAAGAGATCCTGATGAAATCATTAAGGAAAAAGGAGTACAAAGAGAACAAAAGAAGACCGAAGTCAGACCTCTGTGTCACACTCACAATTTGCAGATAGAAGGTGGATGAAGATCCATCAGAGGATACTGAAAAGCAGCAACCAGAGAGATAAGAGGACAACAGGGAGAGAACAACATTACATAACTTAAAGGTCAATCTAGAAATAAAGGAAAAACAGTATAACAATTGTTATTCATAATAATAACAACCAGTATTTTTATATATCAACTACTATGTGCCAGACAATGTGCTAAACACTTTACAAATTTTATCTCACTTGAAAACAACAAAAAAAGGATAAGGAGAAAGAAAAGGTCATTGATTTAGGTAAATAAGAGATTATTGGTAATTTGGGGGAAAGATGTTTTAGCCAAATGATGAATTCAGAAGCCAATTTGCAAGAGTTGAGAGGTCAAAAAAGGCACTATGTCTGGGCAGCTTTTTCTAGATATTTATCTACAAAAGGAAGGAATATATGGAAGGATCACAAGCATTTGATGTGATATTGTTATTGTATGGTTGGAGAGACTTGGCTATATTCATAGACAGGGCATGTTCTGTCTTATTATAAGTTTACCTGGGCTATGAATTCCTACGTTATATTTTTGTCTATTGTTTTGGACTCCCAACCAATAATTCCCATATAGCACGGACTCACAAGTTTATGAGTCCAAAAATGCCCTAAGCTTCTGTCCATGTCCCATGACTTCTCAAAATTCCCCACTAGACTGACAGCAACATCTTACCTGGATTGCTGACTCAAAGTTTCCCAAAGTTCAAGTTCCCAGGTTCAGGGATTCTACTTCCTTGTCATAAAATTGCAAAAAACAAATGAAATAGAACAAAATCGCAAGCATGATTCTTGTGGCCACATGGGCCTAAAAAGATGTTGGAAGTAGTCCTTTCCCTCATTCAGCTTAATTTATAATACTTTATTGATTATTACTTGCTTCCTCATGTGAGATAATGAAGCAATTAGGTAGGGAAACTCTTTTTACCTAATAGGGAAGTAAGGGGAGGGAAATAAGGAAATGGAGGTAGGGCAAAAGGGAAGGTGAACTTGGGGAGGCAGTAGTCATAAATAAAAATATATATGGGGGAAAAGCTGAAAGGAGAGGGAAAGAAAGATGAATATGAAAAAAATAAGAATAGAGACACACATAGTTATTAATCATGAATGTAAATGTGAACTGGATAAAGTCACCCATAAAATGGCAAAGAATAGCAGAGTAGATTAAAAGCCAGAATGCTGCAATATGTTTTTCACAAGAAACACATTTAAAACATGAAGAAACACAGAGAGTAAAGGTAAAGGGCAGTCTCAGACTTACTGTAATGGAATATTATTGTACCATAAAAAATAAGCAAGATGATAACAAAAAACCCAATAAAAAACAAAAACAAAACCTGGAAAGACATAAGGAATGATGCAAAGTGAAATAAGCAGAACCAAGAGAATGTTGACTATAATAACAACACTAAAATACAATAACCAACTGTCAATGGCTTCACTATTATCAGTAATGAAAGGACAGTTATAAGGGATCCATAATGAAAAAGGCTATCTATTGTTATAAAAAGAACTGAAAAAATCTGAATGCAGATTGAAGAAAGCCATACTTCACTCTATTTCTTCCATAAATTTTTCTTGAGTATAAGTGATATGTGTCTTCTTTTATAACATGATAAACATAGAAATATGTATTGTATAATAAAATATATGCAACCTATACAATATTACTTTCTGTCTTGGAAAGGAAAAGAGGTGGGAGGCAAGAGGAGAATATGAATTGAAAAATATCAGAAAATTATTATTGACATTTATATTTGGGGGAAAAAGATAATCTGGGGAAAAATTATAATCCTAAACTTCATCCCCTGCACACTGCTGGAAAGAAACAGTGAGCTCTTTCAGGCTATTTTAAAGACAAACCCAATTCTGGCCTCATCAGCAATGGAAAAAGTGGTTCCCAAGATGTGGTAGGATAATGCAATATTTTCTTCCAAAACATATTCCTAGCTTCTTTTTCATGATTGCCTCCATCTTAGATGAATAGTATAGTATTGTGTGGATAGTTAAAATGAGTTTTTAAAAAATTAACTATTCAATTTGTGAAGATGGGATTAACTCTCCCCCACCCATTTTTAGATTTAATCACCAGAAGTGTATACACACCACTTACACTTGAGTGGGGGAGATCTGTAACCCACATGACCCACTATAATTTAGCATGCCTTCCTCTACTTTTTAGGTGGACAAATTATAGTCTATAGTTTTGCTTAGGACTGTCCAGGGGGCAGTTAGTAATTTCTGATTCATCACCCACTTTTGCACACGTGGGTCATAGGCCTCCCCCACTCAAGTGTAAGTGGGGTGTATATGCTTCTGGTGATTAAATCTAGAAATGGCCAGGGGAGAGTTAATCCCAACTTCACAAGCTCATCTTCCATATGATAACTCAAAGGACAACTAAGAAAATAAAGATGGTTTGTACTTAAAATTGTTCTTATATGCTTTTGATTTTTTCTACTTCCTCTCATTATTTTAAGAATTTTTCATTCCACATTTAGAGATTAGGAATGTTAAGCATGATAATATCTAATGAAGTTTAAAAATTCTTTATGTATTGATGTCATCACTGGGTAATTGTGGTGAACAGCTTTTTTATTTTTCCTGTGATAATTTGTTCAATGTATAGTTTAAATGATGACTTCTCAAGGATATTTTATTTTGTATAGGTGCTAAAGGAATTTAGAATCTTTCTGATTAAAAATAATAATAATTTTATAGGGAACATAAATCTGACCACATATTTGCATCTATTTATTTGGTAGGCACTAAATCTGTGCAATCTAAAGAACTTCATTGAATGATTTCTATTGTTTCGTTGTAAAAATCTTTATAAATCACTAATTCTAAATTCCATCTCCTAATTTCTGATAGCAATGAATTGTTATCAATCTTTCTATTTTTGTAAATAAAGCCACATGATAATCTTTATGTTGCCTCAGGTGCATCTCTCAGTTCAAATACTACATATCTACTATGTCATGGGCCTTTCCCTGAAGCCAAAAAAAAATTCTAAATTTCAGTGTTTTGTACCTATTGTCATAATTTATTATTGCCACATGAATTTCCTTCCTGTCCTAAAACAATTTCAGTGCATTTTGAATATGTCTATCAAGTGAATGGAAAATATCTCCCAATTCCCTCTCTCCTCTTTGGTAATGAATTATTAGTATTTCTATAGCAACTTTAGGCTAATAGACCTGCTATTTAGTTGATATTTGGATTTTTGCTTGGATACTATATAAACTTACTGTTCTCTTCATTGTTAGAAAAGACTGGTATCATGATTCGTAATGCTATTATTTTTGTTGCTACTGTTTTTTTTATCTTTTTCTTGTTCATCTTGTTCTTTTCATCTTTTTCAGTGTTCACAGGGAAACAATGTTGAGACAAATCATGATATTGTTATTATCCTTTTACATTTAATGTTCTATAGACTATTGTACTTGTAGATCATATAACTGCTTTTTTGCAAAGGGATTGAAATTCATCTTCTACAGGATTATTAAAAGTATCTACAGAATGAGCTTTGTTGCAAAAACAACAGGGATTATATAATTGTACTTAATCTTGCTTTGACATGATTTTCATTTCTCTCTATTCTTCTCTATACTTAGAAAACTTTTATTCTATGTGATTTTTCAAATGACATTGTCCAACCCAAAACTTTCCTATGCTTATATTCTTTCATTTCATCACAGATTGATGGTGATATTTCTCCTTCATCATGGAGGTATCATGAAAATATTCATGAGATCATATATTAAAAAGCACTTTAGAAAATAACAACTACATTAGTTATTATTTAATTATTTAAAAATAGTGTCAGGTCAATTTGAGTAATGGTTTGATCTGTGATCATGCTCTACCTTCAGTGCAATTCATTTACTGAATTCTCAAGCAAACATATCAGTAATTGAGAATGAAGATTAGTCATCCATTTGTTTATGAAGAAAATGAGCTTCTGATTTGTAATTCCAGCCTTGGATCTTATCTTTCTAGGTATTGTGCAGATGCTAAACTTTTGAAGCCTTCATTGCTATAGCAAATTCTCTACCACTTTCTAAAACAATTTGCTTTGTTCACTAAATCCAGGCTCTTTTTATTTTCTCTTTCCAACCTTTATTTTTTATTTATATTTGATTTATTTTAATTGAAATTTTTTATTTAATTGATTTAGAATATTTTTCCATTATTACATGATTCATGTTCTTTTCCTCCCCTCATTCCCCACCACTGTAGCCAATGAGCAATTCACTGGGTTTTACGTATGTTATTGATCAAAACCTATTTCCATATTATTAATATTTGCATTAGGGTGATTACTTAGAGTCTACATCCCCAATCATATTCCCATCGACCCATGTGATCAGTTGTTTTTCTTCTGTGTTTTTACTTCCAAAGTTCTTCCTCTAGATGTGAATAGCATTCTTTCTCATAAATCCCTCAGAATTATCAAATCTGGGCTCTTTAAAGATGAACTTTATGTGATTTTTGGTAGCAATGACGTTCCTGATTTGTCATCAAGATCATCTCGATACCTTTAGACAATTTCAGATGCTATTTTCTTTTTTGATAAAGTCAACAAATTCAAGGTACATACCAATTATTAGAATTCACAAAAGTATTTCTGTCTATTTTTCAAATTTCATGTCATCATTTTAACCTATCATGATCTGAGAATGTCTATAATCTTCATCATTTTCATTAGAAAATATTAATCCTTCCATAATTTCCTTGCTGATGAGCCCTATTTTTCACTAACATTTTGTTTATGCGTGTCTATTTTAGTTGCGAGAATTTCAAAAATTTGATTGTTTTGTAGATCTTAGAGTATTTGTAGAGACTGATATTCAATAGGAATTGATTGCTTAACATATGTTTTGCCTGTTGAGCTTTGATTTCTAGATGCCACTGGGTCTCAACAGAGACAGTCACAGCTTTTTCTTTGATAGTTTTATGTTTGATGTGATTTACCTAGAGAAGACTAAGCTATTTGAACATCCTCTTCCTTTAGTTCAATTTGACCTTCAAAAACAAATGAAAACCTTTAAGTCTCTTTCATTTGTGTATTTTAATAATTGTACATGTACAGAATCCAAATATATATCTTTGGAGAAGTACATATGACATAGAGAAGTTGACATGTTTTTCAGTGGAGTCATAAACCGTGATGTCATTAATTTATATCAATTATCATCATCATCATCATCATTTCAAAGATGAGAAGTCACAGAGTTGTAGCATTAAATCTAAAAGGAGTCTTAGAAGTCATCTTGTCCATTCCCTTATTTTACAGATGAGGAAATTGAGTCTGGAGAGTTTTTGTGACTTGCCCAAGATAACACAAAGAATAAGGTTAGCATCCAGCATAAGAGATCCAAATTGAACACTTCTCTTACTACACCATGCTGACAGAAGAACAGGAAAGTTGTTTAAATTGAAAATTATATCTGGGAGAAATTGCATGAAAATGGAATCCTATGCCATGGCTTTATATCCTAGTTCTGACACTTTCTACCTGTGTGGCTTTTTTTGTTTCGATTTTTACAGGTTGATACAATTTTAAATAATTATTTTCTGGCATTTTGCCACTCATATTATCCCCCTCCCTATCCTCCTACCCCTTCTCCAAATAACAAGGAATATCATATAGATTTTATGTTTCTGACTTTCATCAAGTCACTTTAGGCTTCATCTTCTTCCTGTCTAAAATGAATAAAATGGATCAATTAACTCTAAAGTCCCTTCCAGCTCTTAATCCAAGTTCCTGTGAACACAGATTTCCTTCCACTCTGTAGCTTTTTATTTAGTCCACCAACCTCAAGCTCTATGTTGATATTAAGTCAAAAATATTTTGGAAATGGAAGAAAAATATATTTTTTTAAAAAAGAAACAATCAGTCCAGTAGAGAGTTTTAAACTCACAGAAAATTAATTAAAATGTATTTTATCTGAAATGATCTTTCAACTAGCTTTTAAAGAGATAAATCATATAAGTGTGTTTTCCCTATGGTTTCTTTTCCTTTACCTGGTTGTCTGTCTAGAGTCTGGAAATGATTGGCAGCTCTGGTAAGCCTCACTGGAATAGATCTTTGTACAGGAAATTATTAGCTATGTAAATATAGTGATTAACCTTAAGCACCTTTAAATGCCAAACCATTAACCTTAAGCACCTCAGTCTCTTTCCCTGAGCTCTGAGTAAGTTGTGGTGATAGGACCTTTGCTTAAGTTGTTTTTAGCATTTAGGTAGGTCAATCCATCAAAATGTAATTCTATTGTTATTATGTAGATAAATGCACAAGATTGACCAAGGTATTTGAGTTGAAGGCTCTGTTGACTGGGCCAAAAAATTGATATTTCTTTCTAAAGACATGAATACCTATCCTTTATTACTCAATTTGTCATTTACTCTTATGCTCCCAACATTCCACTCTCTGTGCAACATCACTTGTTTCTCTCTTTTGCATTGGTCTCCTGCCCTTAAAAAAAGAGTATGATATAATGGCGAGGTTATACAATGGTTATATCACTTCCTGGTATGTTGGCCAAAACAGCTAACCTTTCTAAGCCTCAGTTTCCTACTTCATGAATTGAGGACAATATTTGCCCTTCCTCATAGGGTTGTTGTGAAAATGTGTATGAAATCATGAGTGAGAAAGCATTTTGTAAAAAAAAAATTGTAGGTATTATTTTAATAATTATAATATTTATATAATAATTAGGTATTATTTTTCATAATCCCTAGCCTGTTCTATAGAATTTTGGTTATTTTATAAATTAATTTCATAGCAGTTTTTCCAGTCTGCACCTCCTATGAAACTATTTAATCTAGTCCTTTCCTGCCCTTTGGGTATTTCCGTACCTGAGTGCTAGGAGGAACCCCAGATTGCAATTTCTTCTTGCCTTGATTAGAGACCCTTTATTGTTATTATTTTTAATGTTCGTTTGTTTTAATTTCAGGATGCATTCCACTACACTCCAAATAACTTAGTAAATAAAAAGCCCTGGATTAAATACAATGAAAATCTGGTTTCTAACTGACTCAGGGACTCAATATCTATGTGATCCCAGGAAGCTGTTCTGTCAATTAGTTTTCTGCCCTGTAAAATCAGGATGAAAACCATAGCATCTATAATAGGTTGTAAAATGAGATAATATTTATAAAGTGTTTTGCAAACTTTAAGAGCTCTAGATAAATGCTATCATGGAATAGTCAGAAGAGAACTGACCATGAGGCCAGAAAACCCTAGGTTCAAGTTGAGCCTCTGATACGTTACGGTTGTATAGCATTGACCAGGTGATTTAAAATTTCAGTGCTCTAGACAAATCATAAAAATATAAGTTAACAAGAAGGTGCTGACCTGGGTGAGAAAGTTTTCTTTCTTTCCCACTTTCTCTCTCTGTCTTCTTTCTTCCCCCCCTCTTCCTTCCTTTCTTCCTTTCTTCCTTCCTTCCTTCCTTCCTTCCTTCCTTCCTTCCTTCCTTCCTTCCTTCCTTCCTTCCTTCCTTCCTTCCTTTCTTTCTTTCTTTCTTTCTTTCTTTCTTTCTTTCTTTCTTTCTTTCTTTCTTTCTTTCTTTCTTTCTTTCTCTTTCTTTCTTTCTTCCTTTCTTCCTTTCTTTCTTTCTTTCTTCCTTTCTCTCTCTCTTTCTTTCTCTTCCTTCCTTCCTTCCTTCCTTCCTTCCTTCCTTCCTTCCTTCCTTCCTTCCTTCCTTCCTTCCTTCCTTCCTTCCTTCCTTCCTTTCTTTCTTTCTTTCTTTCTTTCTTTCTTTCTTTTTTCTTTCTTTCTTTCTTTCTTTCTTTCTTTCTTTCTTTCTTTCTTTCTTTCTTTCTTTCTTTCTTTCTTTCTTTCTTTCTTTCTTTCTTTCTTTCTTTCTTTCTTTCTTTCTTTCTTTCTTTCTTTCTTTCTTTCTTTCTTCAAAATCATAAGCTCAACCCCTAACCAGAGTTCCTATAATAATCAAAGCACCATGCTAGTTGCTGGTGAAAAAGACCCTACCTTCAAGAGTATTACATTGTACCTTTCCCTCGACACACCTAAATGGTATAATATCAGATTTAGAATCAGAAGAAACCTTAGATCTCATTTAGTCCATTTATCTACTCATGTAGGTGTGGAGATTGAGGCCTATAAATATTAAGCATTCTACAAAAATTTTATGACTAAAGAGAATCGGTGGCAAAAGCAAATTTTGAACTTAGTTCCTCTGAAAAACGGTGGCTTTTCTTAAAAGACATTTTGTGCGATAGGAAAATGAGTTGGTATTAATACAAAACCTAATGGAGACTGTGACCTCTAGCAGGCTGTAGCTCAGCCAGTAAATTTAATGTCTATATGAGCTCAGATCTATTGAAGACTGTTGACATCCCTTTTCAATTTTGGCCATGCAGACAGGATGATATAGTCATGAAAACAAATCTTTCCAACCTGGCAGAGATTTTCTTCTCCTCTTTTTGCCTTCTCTTATATTTTTCTGGCAAAGAATCATTGTTCCATAACCAACAGCCTGCAGAGCTGCTAGGTACAACACTTCCCTGCTGCTCTCTAAGGGTAGCACATGGCGCTGTTGGAGGAAAGTATGACGTGGCAGTTACTCTTTCTGCTTGTGCTATAACTCATAGGTCTTGTGTGATGAGGCTGTCCCTCTTTTTTCTTTTCTATTGTGAAAGGAAAATAAAGAGCCCATCCTATGGTCTTTTGACAATTTCTTTTCTTATCTTTGGATCAGAAAATTTGGCTGAATGTTTAATCATCAGAGCCTTAAGATTCCCCCTCCATATTCAAATATTCTCAAATTTCAACAGAAACGGCATAATGACTAGTGGACATGTAGCCAGCAATGATCCAGAAGGACTGGGATCAGGGCTAGCCTCAGAGATAAAACCACAGTGTGACCCCAAGCAAGACATTTAATCCCTCGCTTCTCTCAGTTATTTCTTAAATTGCCAGTTGCAAAAAAGGTGTTGACCTACACTCAAAGAGTGAGTTAATGTTCCAGAATTTGTTATATCAATGAAATCACAAGCTCTAGTCCCTATTCCTTTTTTAGTCCATGGTCCAGCCTAACATATTAGATGCATTAAAAATATTAGTTAACTAATTAACAGAATGTGCAAAAAAATTCCTTCAGTAACTGACACTTCATATATGAAATATATGTGGTGGTGGAGAAATGTGAAAAAATCATAAATGCTTATAAACTAATACATATCTAGAAGTCCTTACATTAGAACTGGAGAGGATTTTTATCTAAAAGGGAAGATTAAATCCTAAATGTCAGTCTAGTGTGGATTTATTTGAAATTTGTACACTGTTATAAACACTGCTAATCTGTCTTGATATATAATAGAACCATAAAATCCTATACAGAATACTTGCAATAAATATGGACAAAATTTAAAAGAGAGAGAGACAGTCAGAGTCAGAGAGACAGAGAAAAAGAGAATACTCTTAAGGAATTTTAGCTTGTACCAAATGGCTTATGATTAGAAAATTTTATTTTTTTTAAGTTGATTGGTTATCATTTTAAGGAATATATATTTATTAAGGAAAGTGCCAGAACTGACCTAGGTGGGAATGAAGGAGATATAGCTGTTGCTCCAAGGAGTCCACTAGCAGTGGTTGTGAGCAGAATATTTTAGAAGAATCAGGAAATGTGGTAGATTTCTAGTATTCTCATCAAATCATCCCTTGAATGAACAAGAAAAAGGAAAATAGAGGAGATAGGGATTTCTTTGAAGTTAGATAAGGCAATGATGTTAACAGTTGTCTGGATTCTGAAGTCATTTTTCTTTTTTGTGTATGAGAGCTTACATAAATAAAGTCAACTCCAGGAGAAATTGTGGGACTTACGCAACTTTGTAGAGGGATGTGTTTATATTGTCAAATTAAGTGGCATGAGTAGCCAGTGGGGAGTTCCGTAATCTTCTTTGGAAACTTGTCTATATTCTGCTCATGAGCTCTACAAGCTTAGTTACATATTCAGGTTTCATGATTACCTTATAATGAAGCCAGCCTAGACTAGCTCTTGTGAGCCAGTTGTTAAATTTTCAGTGTGAACACCTTGAAAATCAAAAATGCCACAAATTATAACTTGATTTATCCTTTGTTGCTTTTCTAGACTTAGGTGATGAGGAAAATGTGTGTGCTTTCTTTCTTTCTCTCTCTCTCTCCCTCTCTCTATCTCTAACACCTTTCTTCCTCCTGTTTGTAATTAAACTCCATAAAAGGTTGACTGCTGACTTGAGTTTTCATTTAGGAATTACATAGCTGAATTCCTTGGCGACCTTAAATTAATATATATCAGTCTTTTAAAGTGATTTCCTTGTCACACTAAGCATTTCCAAAGAGTCGGCTGTTAAAATTTACCACTATGTTTTTTTTCCTCATCATCTGACTGCTTTTTATCATCTAAAAAAGGTCAAAGAGTTTTAAAAGACAAGTTCACTATGATTCAAAAATGGTATATATATATATATATGTATATATATATATATGTATATATGTATACATACGTATATATGTATGTATGTATGTATAAAACTTCAATTTGCATTGAGAGAAGCCTTGTGCCCAGGATTAAGGAAGTGTTAATTTTGCCAGACATTGTATGACCTTGTTAAGATCACATCTGAAACATTCTGGTTGACTGGAATTGAAAACTTTAAGAAGATGCTGAAAAGCTATAGTGCCTCCAGAGGAATGGGGTGAAGCTGAAGGAGTGGAATGTTGAGGGATCCATAAGATAAAGTGATATAAGGATAAATTAAGGAAAAGGGCACATTCAGTCTGGAGATTCCACTTGGTAGGGGTTTGGTAGGGTGAAGGAGAGTTGTGATAACTATATCCAAGTACCAGAAAGGCTGTCATGTAGAAAAAAGAATAGATTTATGCTTTCTCAGGAGGCAGTGAGTGGATTCTCATTCACTGGGCATCTTTCAATAGAGGTTAGTTGAATTTTCTCAGGTATTCTGGAGAGGAGATTCTTATTTTGGTATCAGTTGAGTTTGATGGACACCAAGTTCCTTCTACCCTATATGATTCTATGATTCTCAATCATATTCACTCATTTCCTTCTTAGGCATCCATAGCATCCTATAAGACTTTGCTATAAACTAGGCCCTCTCTTTTTGTTGCTCACTACTTAGGATATTACCACCTAGATGTACCACTAATACCCAAATTCTACAAGTTTTTTGAATGAAGGTCCAAATCATAACTTTTCAACATTTTATAAAAGCTTTTTCCTCCCCAACTTCTCTATTTCTGTTGATTATATATCTTCCCAGTCTTCCAGGCTTGAAACTCAGTCACCTCTCAATTCAATTCAATTTGGTTGAACGAAAATTTATTATTAATTACTTATATGAAATGTATTCTATGTGCTGCTGTTCATTCAAAGACAAACATAAAATAGTCTTTGCCTTCAAGAAGTTTAGGTCCTACTGGTTTAAATCTACCTTCTCCCTCTTTGCCTACAAGTTAATGCAAAGAAACAAAACAAAACAAAACACAAAAGGATCTGCATTCTAAATGGAGAGTAATTGCTTAATAGAATATTGAGCAATATTCAGTGAAAATGGTTCATTGTTGTGGCAATTTAGTACTTGGTTTAGGGAGAAAATGACTCAAAAGAGACATCCTGCCTTTGAGGCAGTTGCTATGCTTTAGTAAACTTCTTTGGCACAATCAAACCCTAATTGTGGTATTGGAAGGTGGTCCCCTGTTTTTATTTCCCTGATGATGATGGTGCACCCAAAAAAGCATTCATAATAGGAAGAGGGAAGAAGTAGTCCTGCTTGGATTTTAGGCAAAGGTCTTCATGAGATGAAAGTTGTAGCAAAAAATTCTGAGAATTGCAACTAAGGAAAGGATGGCAAAATGCCATAACAACTCAACCTTTCCTGATGAATGAAGAATGGGATAAAAAAAAGTAGAAATGCCAGTATGTATGCTAGACTCTCACTCAGTCATTGATTTGGCATGTATTGGTTCATTATGAAATTCCTTTGAATGAGCTCTTGACTTGAGAAATTTGTGAGTCTGCCAGGATTTCTTGTGGAACCAATGCCTTCAACTTCTGGCCAAGGGCTTGAGGCAACAAAATTATTAAAGACCTAAAAAGGCCTTAAGGGTCGTAGGAAACATCCTGTCTACTCTTAGAAGAAGGGGAAAAAGAGAAAAATGAAATGATAAAGAATTCCATATACAGGTACTCAACCTCCAGTACTCCCTGCAAAAGGGAAAGCAAACTGTTTAGGAACTATACAAATGACTTGAGTGTCTCCCTCACATTTATCATTCTTTCTTGCTTCTGTTCAGAAGAATAGGATTTTCAACTTTTCATTTCTTTTTAACAAAAGTAAGTGAATAGAGTTTAGAAAATAAAAAAGAAAACAACTCTCACAGACAACATAGTGCTATGGAAAGGGAAGAAATTCTGGAATCAAAGGACAAAAGTTCAAATCCCTCCCCTCTCCCTCCCCCCACACACACCTGCTTCTTATCTCTATGATTTTGGGCTAATCACTTAATCTCCCCAGGCCTCAGTTTCCTCATGTGTGAAATAGGAGAATTAGACTAGACGGCCTCTGAAGTCCTTTGGGGCTTTAGATTTATGATCTATGCCTATTGCATTATTTCTGAGCTGGCATATTTGTTTTTATATCTATTTTCTTCTTGGAGATAATAATGCTTGCTATAGTGACTTGACCTACCTTACAGAGCTTTAGATCTTGTCATTCATCCTCTTGAAGCTGTCCTTTCTCCACCCCCCAACACACAAGATTCCCACCAACAGGAGTGTGTATTTAGCATTCAGGAATCTGTACACAATAGCTACGGTGGGTTTCCATTGCCTCGTGTTCTGGGGCTCATGATGCAGCCACACTCTGGGGATCAGGATACTCCTTCCATGGTGGTTTCCTATATGGGAGAAAGAGTAACCAAAGTCAATGGTTTGCATTTTTCGATTTTGTAATAAAAAGTTAAAAAATCTAAAGTAGAGACTAAAGTCAATGTAACCCAGAGATTATACTTAAAAAGATCTTCAAAGTCTTCATCAAATAGAAATTAGCAGGTATATGTTCAAATTATTAAGATGAATATTGCCTTTGAAATGGCTTCATAAATGTTGATGGGCTCATAAGCATAAGAAAAATATTGTTCTATCTCCACCTAGTGGGCTCGGCAGAAAAGGCATGGCCTCCCAGAAACACAAATCTAAGCCTACATAATGAAAATCAGTGAAGCAGACCTAGGTGTAGTAGAGCTTGGAAATGAACCCCAAATCAGTTTGTGGTGTCCTCTGGGACACCATGGCATGCTAGGGAGTCCTCATTCTCATCTCTCTATCTAATCAGAGATTTACTCTATACATTTTTGTGAAAATGCTCCTCACCCTATGTTTTCCCCAACCAGTAGGTAACAGACATTATATTTATCCTTTTGAACTTTGTGCCCCAGTTTGCTCTGGGAGGGGAAAATGGATGCTCTCAGACAACACTGGGGAACGATTTATTTCATTTGGGCTATATTTGTATGGGCTTAACATAGCCAATTTTTGTCCAAAGGAAATTTTAAAAGCTTAATAGTTCATCTTTGGAGGGCAAAGGGAAATATAGATTTGGAAAAAAAAAAGAATGGAAGGCAAAAAGAAATCCATGGAATGTCTTTGTCGTCTTTGAACGATTGTTTTGATGCTTATTGAAAGAATAACAAGAAATAATAATCTAGGATTAGTTAGGTATCAAATAGTCTAGCTCAGCTTGCTTGATGTGACATTTTTTCTTTTTCTTTCTCTTTTTTCTTTTCTTTTTTTTTTCCTTTAGCAGGAAATTGTGTTTGTTACCCATTCATGAACACATTTACCTCAGGAAGCAAATGAGAAATTTTATTCTGGCCTCCTCCCTTAAGTGTTCCAGGGAATGCCATAAATATTTGAAAGCTGTGATTTATTGGTATAGGGTCTGCTAGCTGTGGACTGAGGTAAACTGCACCATGTCATATATTTAGCAAATGATAAAGTTCGTCACTCAGAAGTATATTTGGGGGTCTGTGTGAAAAATGCATTTCCTGGAGAGCCACAGACCTGATAACATAAAGGGATCATGTTTTCTCAGCTGAAAAATATACATACTGAAAATAAATTATTGCTAGAAGAATGTGAAAACCAAAGGTAGATAATTATGTGTGACATTAAAGGAGCCAGGACAAATATACTTGTTTCAATTTAAGAAATAGAAAGTTTAGCTTGAATTATCTAAGCGACTAACACCTTTAGGTCCCCTTCAGTGGGAATGGTTTTGCCTCATCACATAGATGTTTTCAAATGGCATGTACTGAACACATGAAAAAATCCTTCGGCAACAAAAGAGAACTCCTCTGAAAAGAGGGTGAAAGATGAAAATTATGAAATGGTGTCTGTAGTTACAGGAATGGAAGAGTGCAACTGACAGAAACAGAGACTCTGCTGAAAGGGATTCTATATCCATATGCCCAGAAACATGGTTTGATCAGGATTTTTTTGTTTTGTTTTCCTGTTTTTGCCTGGATCTGTCAGGCTCTAAAACATAAGTATGATGGCTTCTAAAATACTAGTCTTATGTGGATTTATACATTTCATTCAGATTTAATTGATCAAATGGCTTAATCTGAGTCATCTAGATTTCTTTTTTTTTTTTACATGTCTTTGGTGATATCTCTTTTTCATTATTCTTTGCCAATAGTTCACATACAAATGTATTTTATTTAGAAGGTTGGATATATAGCCCAAGAAACCCTTCAGCTGTGTCATTCATTTTAATTGTTCTACTCATTCTTTTGATTCCCATAAATTATTATGCCATAATAAGCTCAGAAAACTATTGTAGATAGCAGGGGTCTACATTTCATGCATTACCTAAGACAAGATTTTCATCATGAATTACTTAAGACTGCAAATAATATTAAAAAGCCAAATTTGTTAAAATGAAAATGAACCAAAATATGAAAAATAAATATATAAATAAAAACATCTTCTGCCAGATGATCATATCTTTTGTTTTGACTATTTTGCAAACTAGTAATAAATTCAGAGAAAGAACAACCATGCCTAATGATTTAGTTTGATTTGAAGAGATGCAGGGAAAAGTTCAGGGATAGAAAGGATTTACCAAAGGTGCTAACTCAGGCAATCCTCAATAAAACAATCCAATTGCAGCTCACATGTACCAACAAAGACCCCTTTACATGTCTATCTCTGCTAACGTTTTAGAAATCAGCACATTTTTCCTAACCTCTTTCCCTTTTTCTTTCATCATCTCTTTGGAAATGAAATAAAAAGACAGCCTCTGCTGTTGTCCTTCTACTAAAGGTTTTAAATTTTAGAAATAATAGATGCCTGTCTAGACAACCCTAAAATTGTTTTAGTTACTGATGTATGGATGACTGATAAATGTCATCTTTTCTGCCTGCAGTGCATTTTGCATCGAGCCTACTGACATCTGTCTAGAGCTGACCTGTGTCTGCATTTCTGATTTACATGAAACATTTAAGTTTTACAACTCTCAACCTTTAGGATTCACCATTCCTAGCCTATATCCAATACAATAAAACAATTAGATCCTGCACTGTGTTCCTTCATCCTCACATGGATGTTTTTAATTAAACCAGCAGGGAAGATTGTAATCAAATGAAAGGCAATGGAATTTACTTCATACCTTACCTCATGAAACAATTATTAAATTCCCCAGCTTCATATTTCTCCTACCAATAAAATTAAATCTGCTGAGCTGATATGAAAAAAGAAACAGACCCAAGTAATCAAAACCTATAGGTCTTCACAAAATAATGCAAAGTATCTTGCTCTCTTGTGTGGAGAAATATTTGCCTGCATATATAGATTCCATTTACATTTTCTACATTTTGATTTTGTATTTGTAAAGGGCTTAGCATCATGTCTGGCACGTAGTAGGCACGATATGAGTGCTTATTCTTTCCCCTCTTCTTCCATCGTCTGTACCTTTTACAAACAAACCACACGGTAATCCTGAGGAACATAATCATATGAGCTAATTAGGTTTCTTTTGAACCTTGTTCTTGGGGGAAAATAGTTTCCCTTGAATTGACCCACATTTCTAAAGAACGACTTGCCTTTCATCACCTATGCTCTATTATAAAAACATGTAATTACTATGAATGTGAATATGAAGAAGGGATTCTGAGCCTGGAGATGCTTATCTGCCAAATGTCCCATTACTTTGATATGCTGTGACATGTGGCATTCCCACCTTTCATCTTTTAAACTGTTTACAATGGTTTGTCAAGCTTAAAAAAATCACATGGGAAACCACCATTTTTAGAATTCAAAAATATGTAGGACAAAGAAGTGCTCACTTATAGGGCAATAACATCTCATTATAGTGGCAAGGAAGGAAGTCTGGTAGTAAAAATACACACCACTATGCATCTGCCCTGTCCCCTTTTCTGGTCTAAAATATTACAAATGCTATGGGGGCAAGGGAGACTAGAGGCTCATTTCTACTCCTCTTCTCAGGAAGGACCTCCTGGGATTTTCATTTATTTATTTATTTTTACCTTTAGCCAGTAAAATACTGTGTTGGACTGAAATTCCATAAAACAGTCATGACTGCCCTCAAGAGATAAATGTATTTAATGAGGACTTAGCAAGTATGCAGACTTATAGGAAATTTTCTAGCTTATTACAAATATGTAAACCTATCGAGCAAGCTTCAATAAATGAAGAATTTAGTTTTTATTTTTAACAGTATCTCTAAAGACAGAGACAGACATGTATTCCAGACAAAAAGTGGAGTTCAAATATAAATCTGTACTTTTCAATACTGCTGGATGCTTAAGACATGAAATCACAAATTACATAACCCAAACATGAGAATTAAAAGAGGGGAAAGAGAAAAAGAAAAAAAGAGGAGGAGAAAGAGGAGGGGGAGAGAAGAGAGAAGGAAGAAAGGGGAAGAGGAGATATTTCCAAATTACTAACAGCCAGAACCAGCAGAAAAAGCAAGAGAAGGATTCAGCTGCAAGATCTGTTGGGAAAGGACTGTCACCCAGGTCTCTAAAGAGAAAAAATGTGAATAAATGATCAAATTGTAGTCAAAATTATGCCAGGTTGATAAAGTCATAGAAAAGCTGCTTTCTACTACCATATAGAGAAACCATGTAAAAGAAAATAGGATTAATGACATACCTCATCAGTTACTTCTGCTCCTCTGATTAGAGGGTAAAGCTATAAACTCCTCTATTTGAGAAGAGAGGACAGAACAGACCTCTCTTCAAACAATTCATTTGCCATTTGGATCTACTCATTTTGGGTTTCTTTGAATTTTCTGGAAGCAACTGTTTTGTACTTTGACTTCTCTACCATGCTCCTCTCCAAACACTTTTCTCCTCCATCCATTTCAGTTGTCTTTTTTGTATTATCTTCTCCTCTTTGACTGTGACTTCCTTGAGATCAGGGACTGTCTCTTTTTATATTTGTCTCCTCAGTGCTTAATAAACATTTATTGACTATTAACTAAAATATGGAAATGACTTATTTACATGGTGATTTCAGGTCTTCAAAGTACTTTATATATGATATTGCCTAGTTTGGTTTCCCCCTAGAAATCCTACCACATAATTGCTCTTCTCATACTTACAAAACAAATCTGTAAATCATTTGTGATTTTGTAAACTCATTAGCTATGTCACATGATCCAGAACTTTAAAAGAAACAGGAAAGGTCTTAGTCATAGCTAATGCCTTACTAGTCCCCAATGTAGGCCCTGAAATGTAAGGAGCCTTTCAAGGGGAATAAAGAAACCAACTGGGAGGATCCTGAATTATCAAGGTGTTTGTCAGTGGTAGATAAGGGCTTACACCAAGTTAGGAAGGGCTTCAAACTGACATGTTGATGAACTGTAAGAACCATTCCCGCTAAATTTAGAAAGCTGTATCAGCAAATTGGCTCTACTATGATAGATTTGTTAGCCATAAAAACTCTGAAAAACCTTCTGTTAGTGATAGAAGAGTTACAACAAAAAATAGATCATCAATTTATTAGCCTAATAATGTGTACCTATGAAGAGAATAACATTGGATTAGAGCAGAATCAGAAGCAAAAAAGGGGAGCCGGGAGTTTGAACTAATCAATGGAATTAGGGTTAATTCATATCCTATAGATTAAATAAAATTATAAAATTATTTTTTAAATTATCTGCAATTGGAGTTTAAAGGATCTATCATCTTTTGATGAGGATAGATAAAAGAATTAAAGAAAATTATATATTAATATGGACAAAAATTCAGTTCAGTTCAACCAATTTTAATTTAACATTTACTGCATAGAGATACTATTATAATGTATACTATGTTGATTAGATGAAATAAAATTTTTGAGATTGAGTCCCTGTCCTTATGGTGCTCAGCGCCTTCAACAATCACTCAGGGAAGAAATCATAGTAGAAAAGAGATCCATCTTCTTCATTATCACCTCCAGCAACAAGTGCTCATCAGATGTCACCAACAGGCAGATGAGCACAGGAGGCATGCTAAGGGGAAATATATCTCTCCAGCACCATCCTCAAGCCCAGTCCTAAAATAGCTCCCATCTAGCCCAGCCTATCTGGTCATCTTTTAGAGAAGCAACTCCCTTGAACGAGAAATTAAACAATATCCACCAACTGTCAACCTATTGTCACTCTTCAGGAAGCAAACCAACCTACCTGAAGCAGCAAGATATCTTTTTTGAGGGAAAAGCAGGCAGCAGTATGTTATGCAAGTCAAAGCACCACTATCTCCCCTTCATACCTTGATGGAGACAGTCCAAAAACCTTGGGAATAACAGCGTTTCTAATTCATTGCCCAAAGCCGTCATCTTAGGAAGCAACCCTGAAGAGGTGCAGCCTAATAACTCCTTTCTGCAGGTGCTATGGCATATCCATGGAAGATAGAGCAAAGAAGATTCCTGTTCCCAAAGGCCTTAGCACTTGTCATTAGTTTGACATAAAAAACTGATATAAAATCTCAGTGGAAATTACATTTTTAAAAAAAGGCATTAACATATGCTTTGCTGTTGCTACACCCTAAGGATCATGGAATTTTTCTATTTTACTTGTAGCTGAAAGATTCCATATATGCTATTGCCTCCATTAGAATGTGAGCTCCTTGAGGTCAGGGACTGTCTTATTTTTTCGATCTTTGTGACCAGTGTGCTTTGTACCTAATGAATTCCTCATTCATTCATTCATTCATGTAAATAAATTTTTAGTTTCTTTTTTTTAAAGGACAAAAATTCTCAATGACCTATTCCCCTTGCTGACAATGCCTTTCATTTTCAAATTATCTTTCTATTAATACTTATATACATTCATATTTCTGGCCCTGTTAACATATATCCCTCCATCAGGGCAGGGACTATTTCAATTCTGTCTTATGGCCATTGATTAAAGGTACAGTGCCTGGAACAAAGTGGCTGCTTAATAAATGCTTTGGATTGATTGAATGATACATAAAAGGGAAAATCAAATGCAGTGTTGTTGTTCATTCCTACTTAAGGGATTATGATCCAGTTCATTAGTTTTTCTCTGCATGTAATACCTATTATTTCTTCATTATTTTTTTAATTTTTCTTCTTATCTAATATACATGCAAATTGATAAATAAGTCCTCTCTAAACACTAACTAAATTAAATACAAAAATATAAGAATACAGTTTAACAATATGATTCCCTCATTCACCTGTAAAGTAAAACATATAATTGCATATTGGGTAAGCCTTGTCTTATTTTTAAGAATAATATTCGTCTTAACATGACCAAATACTTAAAGGAAATATGAATTTTGGGATTTTTCCTGTATTTTCAGAAATGGTTGGGTTAGAAAGAGACCTAGAAAACCAAGATCAATTCTGAATTATTCTTTCTTATAAAGAGAATTGAAGTTAAAGATCTTAGTATTTAAAACACTAAGTACTATTGTTGATCAAAACAGAGATCCAATGTATAACATATTGACACAGAAAAAATTACTTTGAACTCCCTCCCCTCCATTTCTGAAACAGCACTTTCTATTTCTATAATATCAAAGTGTTATTTTATTCACAAAATGATTCTATGACTGATGTGTCTTTTCTTTCCCAAACCAACCAAGAATAGACATAGTAACATTTCAACAGCTTCATTCAGTGGTCCAAAATTTTGTAACGGACACCCTCTAATCATCCCACAGATAATCAAATAATTTAAGATTCCCTGTGCTCTGTAATGTTAGGATCAGTTTTTCCAAGACAGACGTTGTTACAAAAATGACTGTCTGGGATTGAATCTATCAGCATTCAGCTCCACTGCTGCAGCAAGAAGAAAAATGAGACACGTGAGGAGGATGGGAGATAAAGGCAAGGTAGAGCAGGGGGAAAAATGTTCTTTAGGACTGAGAATAAGTAAAAGGAAGGAGACAGCAGCAGTAAGATCTGACCAAGTCCGAGTCTGTGAGCTCTGTCAGAAGAAGCTCAAATTTCATTATCAGGATAACTTTAGTTTATAGAGCCTTCCACACTGCTGCCTCCAAGTCCCATTTGTGCTTTGGAATGGGAATAAGTAGAAACATCCAATTAATCTTTTTATCTTAGTAACTTTTTTTTTTTAATAGATGCAATTCTCCAGGCTTCTATGAGGCTCTGATGAAAAAAAAAAATCAGTTGTACAAATCTCTGGTTCCATAGAATAAGTGTGGGGGGAAATCTTGTCCCAAACACCACTGTTGTTTAGTCTGATGTTTGATGAGCCCATTTGGGGCTTTCTTGGTAAGAATGGTTTGTCATTTCTTTCTCCAGTTTATTTTACATGTATGAGGAAGCAAGGCAAACAAGATTAAGTGACTTGCCTAGGATCACATAGCTAGTAAGTGTCTGAGGCCAGATTTGAACTCCTGAATATGAATCTTCCTGAATTCAGGCCTAACAATGTATTCCCCATGTCTCTGAGCTGCCTGATCCAACCATAATAAAAGATGATTATGGGATTGTAGAATTTGAGCTGGACTGCCCAAGAAGGGATTAGTCCTCTAGTCTAACCCATTCATTTTCTAGATAAAGAAACTAAGATTTGGATAAGGTAATTGAATTGTCTAAGGTCATATAGCTGGTAACTAGCAGAACTGGGCCACAATATCAAATCCTGACTCTAAATTCATTGCTTCATCTTGTCTATTATGTTATTTCTCAGCTTCTAAATGGGCAGGACCCCAATAAATTCTTCCAAGAGGTTTTGTTTAATTTGGCTAAATCTGCTACCATGCCCAAAGTGACAAGCAAAATATGTATATGAAACAATGTTCATCAAGGGCATATAAGAAAGATAAAATGGAAGGCATACCTTTATTGGAAACTATGTCACCCAATGATCTGACCATATTTCAGAAATTCTTTCACCTCCAAAAAAAGAAAATGTTTGTGAAATGTGTCACCCAGTTCATTGTTAAATTGCTATTTTAACTTTAGTTAAGTTAAAATAATTAAAAGGAAATAATAGAATAAGGCATAAAACAAGAAATATTAGTCTTGAGCAATGCAATTTGAAGAGAAATGAGGATGAAAAAGCACATAGATTAAAGAAGTCTTGCCTATAGTCATTGATAGAGTATTGGAATTTGATAGGGAATGGGCTCTATCCATATGACCCAGACACACTTTACCTGTTTGACTGGATAAATCATTCAACATATTTAAGGGTCAGGTACTTCCTTTATAATGATGATGATGATAATGATAATTACCATTTCTATAGTACTTTAATGCATTAATAATCGCATTTGATCCTCTCCACAATCCTGTTAACCATTGTTATCCCTCTTTTACAGGAAACAAGTCTGTGAGGTTGACTTACCCTGAGCCATGTACCTAGTAAGAGTCTGAAGCAAGATATAAATTCAGGTCTTCTTGATTCCAATTCCAACACTATTCTCTGAACTACCTAACAGCCAAAATACCACTTACCTTACAGGGTTGTTGTAAGGATCAAATGAGATATTGTCTATAAAGCTCTTTGCAAACCTTAAAACACCATTGCTGGTATTGCTGTTAAACAATGAAAAAGATGATGCCATTTAGGTTATTGCCTGGGTTCTTCAGAGAGTACAAACAAGCAGGTGAAATCTCTATTTGTTTTGAGCAAAAACTGATGAATGATGTGGAACAGCCAAGGTTCCATTTCAAAAACGGATCTCTCAGAATGGACAATAGAAAAACCCTTTGGACTTTCAAAAGAGACAGGCTAGAGTTGAGCTCATCCTTTAATTAAGGGACCAATTAGCTTTTAGCCACCATTCTGTTGGGAAGGTGTGGAGGGGGCAAAAGAGAGAGACAGAGAGAGAAAGAGGAGTCAGGAAATAGAATGAGAGAGAGCACTGCTCTAGGCATTCAGGGCACTAAGGAGGGGGCAGAATAAAACAACCCTTGCCCTCAGGGGACTTAAATTCTATAAGCAAGATGACATTTTCTTATGAAACCATATACAAAATTCAAGATCTACAATTTCTTTGGTACAGAGAACTCTCTAAATGACATAACTTCCTCCACTAAATCAGGGGGACACCTTCTTTGTTACTAAGAGTGAAGGTCTCATAGACAATGTGTGCCAAAGGCAGGATTTGAACATTTCTCCTGGTTCCCAAATCATGTCAAATCTGCTATTTTTTACTTCCTATGCATAAATATATACAAAAGAAATTCATCACAATTGGGAGGGGGCCCAGACATGAGCTATTGTGGAGTTCAGGAAAGGCTTCATTTTGAATTTTCAAGGAAATAATGCATTTCTAGAGGGATAGGTGAGGGAGAAGTTCATTCCAAGAATGAGATAAATGTCAAATTGGCATAGGATTAGACTTTAAAAGCAGAACCAGATAATTTAATTGTTACTATACTAAAGTTAGTGTAAAGTTAGGGATTTGTTGATTACATTAAATAAGAGTTCCTACTCTCTCTTAAATTAATTGATGAGATGCTAAACCTTGATTCATTTATCCGATGAGAACACAATCCAAAAAAGGGCTGGACAGCTTTCTAGGATAGGAAAATCCCTTTCCTTCTCACTGCCAGGCACTTAAAACTCTCAATTTCAACCTCCCATACAGTTTTATACAGGATCTAGAAGTCATTACCAAGTCTTTAAACCAGTCTGAAGAGACTTCCTGTCACATTTAGGAAAGTTTGCAAGCCTTGTTAATGCTTAATTGAACAATTCAGCCATTCTCCCCTGGTAAATGTACCAGAGCTTAGCAGCTGATCACTTCCTTTAATTGGGGTGAGGTGATTCAATTGACTTCTTCAATCCGCCTCCACCCTTAATACTAGAAGTCTAAACTATAAACTGATTGACCTTCAGTCCTGGGAAGTAAGTCATGGCCTAGGCAGCTAGATGGCACAGTGAGCCTAGCAAACCACTCTCGTATTTTTGCCTAGAAAATCCCAAATGACTTCATGAAGTGTTGGACATAACTGAAAAATGATGGGACAAGTCATGACTTAGAGTTATCTATCATTAGAGATACTTCAAATCATAGGATTTAGAGACAGAAAGAACCTTAAAAAGTACATTACAGACTTCGGCAATTAAGGTTTGTTTGTTTGTTTGTTTGTTTTTTTGATAAACCCAAAGATGTCATAAGAATTCACTATTTGATGAAAACTTCTGGGAAAACTGGAAAACAGGATGGCAAAAAATAGGTTTAAATCAATATCTCACATCTTACCAAGATAAGGTCAAAATGGGCATATTATTTAAACATAAAGAGTGATATTATAAGTAAATTAGGGGAAGATAGAATAGTTTACCTGCCAAGTCTATGGAGAAGGGAAGAATTTGTGTGACCAAACAAGAGATAGAGAACATTACAAGATGTAAATGAGTAATTTTGATTTTATTTAAAAGTTTTTGCACAAACAAAACAAACTTAACTAAGATTAGAAGGGAAACAACAAACTGGAGGAAAACAATTTTATAACAATTTTCTCAGATAAAGGTCTCATTTCTCAATATTTAAAGAAATAAGAATATGTCATTCTCCAACTGAAGTATGGTCAAAGGATATGAATAGGTAGTTTTCAGATGAAGTCAAAGCTATCAATAATCATAAGAAAAATTATTCTAAATCACTCTTGATTAGAGAAATGCAAATTAAAACAACTCCGAGGTACCACCTCACACCTATCAGATTGACCAATCTAACAGTAAAGGAAATGTTAAATGTTGGAGGGCATGTGGCAAAATTGGGACACTAATGCATTTCTGCTGGACTTGTGAACTGATCCAACCATTCTGGAGGGCAATTTGGAATTATGCCCAAAGGACTATAAAATAATGCATACCCTTTGATTCAGTAATAACATTATCCCAAAGAGATGAAAAAAAAAAGTGAGAAAGGATCTGTTTGTGCAAAAATATTTAGAGCAGCTCTTTTTGTGGTGGCAAAGAATTGGAAAATTTTAAAGGGATATCTCTCAATTGAGGAATGGCTGAACAAATTGTAATATATGATGGTGATGGAATACTATTATGTTATGAGGAATGATGAACAAGATGATTTCAGAAAAAGCTGGAAAGACCTACATGAACTGATGCACAATGGAAAAAGGAGAAACAGGAGAACATTGTATACAATAACAGCCATATTGTGGAATGATCAAATGTGATAGATCTAATTACTATTAGCAATATAATGTTTTATTATGGGACATTATTTGTCAGGCCCATTATTATGAAAAAGAATGCTATATACCTCCAGAGAAAGAACTATTGGAGAAGGAATACAAGTGAAAATATATGATGTATCTATCACTTGTTTATTTGGGTATGAGTCTTGGGGTTTGGTTTTATAAGATTATTTACCCCAAAATGAATAATATGGAAATGTGTCTTGCATGATAATATAGGTATAATCTAGTTTGAACTGCTGTCCAGCTCTGGGAAGGAGGAGGGAAGAAGTGAGGGAGACAATTTGGATCATATAACTTTGGAAAACTTATGTGGAAACATTAATTTTTTTATTTTTAAATTTAAAAAAATATATTTTAAAAAGTTCATTACAGCGCCTCAGTTTATACATGTGGAAACTGAACTCCAATGATATGATGCAAGAAAATCTCCATAGTACTGACTTATTCAAAGAGTTTTAGAGGCTTTCTAGCTTTCATACATTCTGTCCCTTTTAGTTTCTAGTCCAATAGATAGGACTAGGAGGAGGGAGTAGATGTATAGCTAAAAATGTAGGGAAATGGCAGGGAAAAAACAAGAAGAAAGAATACAAAAAAAGAGGATGTAGTAATGAACAGAATTGTATCAAAATTAAGAACAATAATAATTCTCCTACCTGAAATGGGCTCTTCTTTCCTTGTTCCCACAGCGATCACGTCTTGAAATCCTCCCAGGATTTCAGGAAAGGACCTGTTCAAGTGCCATTCCCTCATTGTCAAAGTGGCTTAGCTTCAAACTCAACAATAAGGAAAAGGATGATCAACAACAATTGTGCTATATATAAAAGACATCATAAAAGGGTAGTGACATGAAATGTGGAAAGACATTGCACATTTATAGATTAAGAATGGAAGATTATAATCTATATCTAGGAAGATGGTAAAAAATCAGTAGGGCATTCGACTTGAGTAAGAAAGATCAATGTTTAAATCCCATTCTAGTTACTTGTATAAGATATACTTCTTTAAACCTTAGTTTCTTTATCTTTGAATAAACAGATTGAATTCTGTGGTCTCTCAAGTACCCTCTAGTTTTAAATCTCTGGTCTATGATCCTATGAAGTAAAAGAAGTTGCTTATCTATCCAAGTAATAATGATAATAATAATAATAATAATTGCAACTTCCATTATGCACACACAAGCAAATAGAACACTTTAGTGGAGTAAGAACCCAAAGCAAAGTTTTTAGAAAGAAGGAAGATCTTTCTCATGGAAGAACAAGCTTAAGAACACATCAGAGGGAAAATAATTTTAATCTCAGCACTGACCAGTAAATAAGGACTAGTTTTATAAATGATTCTAGATTAGCTTTTAAGTCACAGTAATATTAACACAAATAGAATGAATAAACATCCTCCCAAAGAAGAGTAAAACCAAAGAGCTCATCAAACAGCTATTAACTTTCAGGGAAGGGAGCTATGGCAATATGTAGGCATTAGCTACAAAAAGTCTAAAGATGTTTATCTACCTATCAGTTTTTAAAATCAGTATGCAACAAAATGCCTGGAGACAATTTAAAACAACTTAATGAGTGTAAAAAGCAAAATACATTGAGTATCAAAAACTCCCTAGATAAAAAAAAACTCTCATGTATATATAACTAGGAGAATCAAAGGTATTATTATTATTGTAGAGAACAAGAACGATATCTTTCCAAAAACCAAAAAATAGCTTATGGGTCAGGAAACCAAATGAAGAGAATAAGAATCCCTGACCCCTTGATTAATCTGGGATATTGACTAATAATTATGATTAATATATTTTATAAATACAAATATATAGCAAATTGAATGTAATTTACTTAGCTGCTTTTCTCTGTAACAATACTAATTATAATTTCTATAATTTCCCCTTTTATGTAACTTACTGAAAACTTTTGAAAGCTGAAGGGACTGACTCATAGAGCATCCTCCAAGTAATACATCAAAAGGTTGTGCCCTCTGGGATGACAGTTTGTGTCCTTTCCTGTCATATTCAAAAGACCTGTACTGGGGAACACCCTAAGAGGAGACGGAAGACATAGACTACAAGGCATGTCCTCTTTACCATCCTAGATATTCAGGGAACTGTGGGAGAGTCTGTGTGCATTTCTTTCCTCTGGAGATCCAGAAAAGAGAAAATATTAGGGTATATAAACTGATGAAAATCCCTTATTCATTTGCCTTGGGTTATGAGGAAAACCTAAAGACCTAGCCTTGATGAGAGACACCAGTCTCTCTCAAAATACTTGTTACTGTCTTGGAGCTTTGTCTCTTTGTTTTATTTCAGATTGGCTGATGATATTTGCCATACAAGTGAAGTAAGTTAAAAATTAAGCAGGTTTGAAGAACATTTTGAAAGGGATTTCAAACCATTTTTTTAAAAGTTGTCCGTAAGGAAATAAAGCAAAGATTTCAGCTAGATAATCAGTCATAGCTTACTCCATAAGAATTGTGCAACAAGTATGTAAAAGAGAAATTAGAATACAGGTATTCCTTCTACAATGTGATTTCTCCCATGGTGGTTTCAATATTTAATTAAATGGGAATTTTCAAGGTATTTTGTGAAAGCCACAGATGACATATGAAAGCCAATAAATGACAGAAATAGTTTAGAAAGGTAGAAATGCATAAAATTTATCTATAATATTTATACCAACATATTTTATCTTTTAATACCATAAATATGCACAATTTATTTTACTGTAAACACCAGATGAAAGAAAAAGAAAAAAACCTAATTTCTCTGATATGAAGTGAGGGTCAAAAAAATTTCATACAGATCTTCCAGTTCATGGGGATGCCTTGCCTGTAACCTTGACATTGTGAAAGGGATACCTGTAAAATGGTCAAAGGATCAATTTTGGAGACAGTAAAACCTTGGTTCATGTCCTTCTTTGATACACATTAGCTTACAAGATCGCAGGTCATAACATCTGTGTATTTATATATCCATTAATCTTCAAACACCACTGACTCCTTGAAAGTGCCATAAGTTACAGAGAGTTCTTGCTGGCCTGCATAAGATGAGGTAATTTCTAATTATTATTTTCTATTGAAAAGAATTGTTGGTTTAGATGATATAAGTTAATTTTCAACTCTGACCATCCATCCATTAAGGAATACTTCATATGCTGTAAACCTTAAAATTTCTTAGACTCATGAATGTTGGAAATTTCCCCATTGGGAAATTTCATACTTGAAAAATTTCCTACTGATAGTAAGAACTCTATTGGAATGTGAAACTCCTTGGCATGGGAGGATCCTTCTCCTCCCTACTTAAGACTATTTTAGGACAGAAACCTTTTGCTAAACAATGGAAAGGGCTTTGACCTATGCTTAAGCATAGAACAGGAAGTTCTTTGAGTCATGATTGATTTTAGAATTGATACAATAGAGATACTTGGAATGACAGAACCAGGTCTTGGAACTTACAATCTCCACCCTACTCAGAGTAACAGGATTTAGGAAGGGCTGCAGCAAAGATCAAGATTTAATTATTTGAGAATATGACCTTCAACAGAGATGTGCAAAGGAAATAGACCTCTGGGTGGTCCTGGGTTAAGCTAGAGCCACCATTGGCACAGGGGAGACATCGACAGTGATTGGTAGATGAGGGGAGGGGACTTAGATGGTGTCCTTAAAGATAGTGGGGTCTGAGGAGGAGGAGGAGGTTTGGCTCTGAGAGGTTTTGCTCTGAAGGAGTCTGAGAGGAGAGAGGTCCTGGAGGGAGAGCTCCTGGAGAGGTCTGAGAGGAGGGCTTGCTCTGAAGGAGGCTGTAGTTGGAGGCCCCAGAGACTGTTTCTCCATTTTGGTCACTTGAGTGAGAGGGACTGATCTCTTTTCTTTGCCTCAGCTATCTAAGGGCTTGAGCCTTTGGCCCAGCCTAAGCAGAGGGGGTATTTAAGCCCTATTCCCTTCTCTCCTCTCTCTCTCTCTCTCTCTCTCTCTCTCTCTCTCTCTCTCTCTCTCTCTCTAATACCTTTCTTCTTCCTGTTTGTAATTAAAAACTCCATAAAAGGTTGACTGCTGACTTTAGTTTTCATTTAGGAATTACATAGCTGAATTCCTTGGCGACCTTAAATTAATATATATCAGTCTTTTAAAGTGATTTCCATATCACAGTGCCCTGATGCTATGCTAAGACTATTTTCAAAATAAATATCAGTAAAATACTGAGAGTCAGCAATGGTGTCTTAGATTGAGCACTGGTTTTATGCCCCACTTCTGAGCCAGAATGGCTGTCTGACCTTGGGAAAAGCATTGAATCTCTCAATGTTTTAGGTAACTCTTTGTAATGTTATGTTGCAAAGGTGTCAACCTGCATTGGCCACTGATGTTTCCTAGTCTAGAAAATTTTTATCTTGCTTTATTCAGAGATTCAGGGCTATTTCTATTCTAAAACACTAAGACCATTATGGATTTTTGAAGGGAGTAAAGGTGTAGAAGGGGCATCTAGGCAGCATAGTGGATAAAGCACCAAATGTGGAGTCAGGAGGACCTAATATCAAATCTGACTTCAGACACTTCTTAGCTTTGTGATCACAGGCAAGTCACTTAACTCTTTGCTGCTTTTCTGTCCTAGATTCAATGCTAAGACAGAAGGTAAAGGTTTAAAAAAAGGAAAGAAATATTGGAAGAAAGTGGGGAATGTCCCATGTGACAAATTATATGGGATACTGCAAATGATTACAAAAGTGATCATCATAAAAAGTTTTATAGGGTTAAGTACAACACTGAAAAGCTAAATGACTTGGCAATGGTCACACAGGCAGTATATGTTAGAAGCACAAGTTGAACTTACAAGCTCAGCCTTCTCTCTCCATTGTGTCACATATCCCCATTAATAGCTATGTTGACATCATTATTTCAAGGGAAGGTCAAAGTAGCATAAAGAAATTAATTCAAAAAATGTTTAGACAAATTTATGAGTAAATAGTAAAAAATGGTGTCTAGTACAATTGTGATGTACAATTATTACTATTTTAGAGCATATTTTCATATGACTCTTGATAATTTTGATTTCTTCTTCTGAAAATGCCTGTTTCTTTAGTTATTTGAAGGGAATTTCTCTTTCTAGTTTATCCTGGAATATTTGTTGGTAACATACAGAAATATTGAGGATTTATATAGATTTGACTATTATATTCCAATTTCAATGAGTTTATTCTTCCAGTTGATTTTAGTTAACTCTGTAGGTTTCCCTAAGTAAATGATCCTATAAGGTCAGTGTCACAGACAGACATGTCCTCTTTATGCAAACACTGTTAGGCTTTCCAGAGTTAACTAGATTCTAGGATAGTGAGGCCAGGATAATCATCTTATTATGGTAGTTACTATCTTCTTACATACTTTAATGATTGCATTGGAACCATTCTAACATGTTATAAAAAATCACTACTAGCATAGAACAATGGGGAAATATAAAAATTGGAAAAATTTCCTGTGAAATGGAAAAATTGGAACAAAGTATAAAATACTTGGTAAATATTAGATCATTCAGTATTAAAATACTTTTTTGTTCTTTTCTGTTTTGTTAGAGTTGTGCAGGTTTCTCCAGATATTAGGAAATCTTAATTCCTACTCTCACAAAATCAACACAAAAACAGTAACCATATCATTTAGATTGCAGATCTGTTGATGGATTGGACTGTAACAGAAATGAAAATGTTGTGATGACAAGGGGTTTTAGTTAACAAGACAGTATGAATCCAGTAAGAGTGCCTTCTACTTTACAAACATACACAACTTTTTGAAGATACTGCCAGAATGACAGATGAAGAGTATTTGCAGTGGTTGCCTTATAGTGTTATATATTTAATTTTTACAAAGGCATTTGGAAAGATATCACACAAATGACTTATTGTGAATAGAAAAAAAGCTGCAGAATGAATTTTAAAAGAATGTTAATTTTTAAAACAAAAAGATTAATGAGCTATGTTTAAGGATAAAGGTACTACCTACTGAGCAGTAACTCACATTTATCACTACTATTTGTGAAACAAAGGACTAAGAGGATGCTTCCAATAATGTTCTCTCTCCAAACACTGGAATTTTTCATCAGGCTCAGAATCATGGAATGAGAAAACTGCAAAGAACTCTAATGGGTATCTCTGAGGAGTGGTTGTATCTGTTTAAAGACTACAGGACAGGGAGAAATCTTGGTGAAAATATGTGGATTTGCTGGTTTGGGTCAAGCATAGTAGGATTAGTCAGAATGTGACTGAATAAAGAGAAATGGAAGAGTTATCTTCTTTTTAGCCTAGAGAGAAATGGAGTAATTGCAGAAACCTAGTGTTATATGTTAGACAGGTGCCCAGGAGTAGATTTTTGCTAGAGGGAAATTATTATGTATTGCAAAATGTGTTAATTCTCTTGAAGATAAAAAAGAGTCCATAAGTTGGAGTTTAGGCTTTGGCCTTTTTGACACTAATCACTATTCCATATTTTCTTTTATTCTTATTTTCTGTCTGTCTTTGTGCCTGCCTATGTCGCTATCTCTGCCATTTCTCTGTCTCTCTTGCTATGTATGTCTCTTTTCTATAAAAAGAGAGGAAAAGTCAATGAAATGGTCATACAACTAAAAATATTAAACAAAATGAATAATAGCTGGTGTTTATATTTTAAGATTTGCCAAATGCTTTACAAATTTTATCTCCTTTAGACCTTAAACAACTCAACGTTAATATTTTGTTGATTTTACAAGTGAGATAACTGAGGCCAAGAGACAGTATTTTTTCTTATTTTTTATCATGGAAAACATAGTTCCATATTTGTCTTAATTATAAGAACACACTCATACAAAACCCAAACCACAAAATAGAACCATAAATACATTGATGTGAAAGATAGTATGCATTTATATTAGCCTATCATTTTCTTTCTCTCCCTTTTCTCTTCCTAGCTTAGGGAACTATACCATATTTATGTCATAAAAAAATTGTAAGGATTTCTTCTCTGCCTTTTTTCCCAAATAGTTTATATACTATTAGGATTAATTGTTCTTTAAATATGTGATAGAATTCAACTGTGAATCCAACTGACCCTGGGGATTTTATCTTAGGGAGTTCATTGCTGGTTTATTTAATATCTTTTTCTAAGATATGATTATTTAAGTATTCAATTTCCATATTTTTTAATCTGGGAAATTTATATTTTTTTAAGTATTCATCCACTTCACCTAGATTGTCTTATTTATTGACAATTATTTGGAAAAATATGGCCCCTAAAATTACTTTAATTTTTTCTTCACTGGTGGTGAGTTTACCTCTTTCACTTTTGATATTGGTTATTTGGTTTTCTTTTTTTCTTTTTTTAATCAAATTAACCAATGGTCTGTTTATTCCCCCACCCCCATAAAACTAACTCCTAATCTTATTAGTTTAATGGTTCTCTTAATTTCAATTTTATTAATTTCTCCTTTAACTTTTTAGGATATCCAATTTAGCCTTTAATTGGGAATTTTAAATCTGTTCTTTCTCTACTGTTTTTGGTTTTATTGTTTTGTTTTGGTTGCATGCTCAATTCGTTGATTATTTCTATAATTTGTCCTTTGACCCACCCATTTTTAGCATTAGATTATTGTTTCTAATTATTTTTCATTTTTCATCTTTTCATGGACTTTTAGTGATTATAATTTCATTGCATTATGATCTGAAAATGACATATTTATTATTTATGCTTTCCTGCATTTGGTTGTAAAGGGTTTAATGCCCTAATATATGGTCAGTTTTTATATATGATCCATGAATTTTTGAAAATAAGGTATATTCTTTTATATTTCTATTCATTTTTCTTAGTTCTAATTTTTCTAAAATTTTATTTACTTCCTTCTTTTTTATTTTTTGGTTTGAATTATCTAGATCTGAAAGGGGAAAGTTGAGTTCTGCCACTAGTATAATTTAAATGATTTAAATGCCCATTTCCTTCTGAAGCTCATTTAATTTCTCCTTTAAAAATTTGGATACTATAAATTTGGTGTATAAATATTTATTTTTGATATTACTTCATTGTCATCTTTTAGCAAGATATAATGTTCTTCCTTATCTCTTTTAATCAGATTTATTTTGCTTTAGCTTTGTCTGAAATCATGATTGATACTCCAGCTTTTTAAAATTCAGATGATGTACAATATATTCTGCTCCAGCCCCTTTACTGATTGTGTCTTCCTGCCTCAGATTTATTTCTTATAAACAGCATATAATAGGATACTATTTTTAATCCACTCTACTGTATTCCATTTTATGGGTGAGGTCATCCCATTCACATTCAGTATAATGTTTACCAATGGCATATTACTCTACATCTTATTTTCCCCTTTTGATCCCACTCTTTCTCCTTTCACACTTTCCCTCTTTACAGATGTTTTCATTTTAATCACCTCCCTAACTTCATCTCCCCTTCTATTACTGCCCCCTTTTCTTATTCCCCTCCTATTTCTCTATAAGATTAGATAGAATTTTATGAGTATAATCGTTATTCCCTTTCTGAACTAATTAAGATGAAAGTAACATGTAAGTATTACCTGTCACCTTCCCTAAACCTTCCCTCCACTGTAATAGTTTTTCATTCCTCTTTAGGTTAGATAATTTACCCCATTTCACCTCTCCTTTCCCTTTTTTTCCTCTGTGCAATCATCTTTTTCACCCTTTGATTTTTTTCATGTATTATCTTAATCAGATTACTCTTGCCCTAAGTCTATGTATACTGTTTCTAACTGTTCTAATAATGATAAAAATTTTAAGAATTACAAATATCATAATTTTATCTAGGAATACATAAAAGTTTGACATTAGTGAATTACTTCCATTTCTTCTTTACATTTTTATACTTCTCTTGAGTTGTGTTTGGACATCAAACTTTCTCTTTATTTCTGGTCTTTTCATCAGGAATAATTTGAAATATTCTATTTTATTAAATGACCATCCCCCCCCAAAAAAAAGAATATATTCAGTTTTGCTGGGTAAGGTAGGTGATTCTGAGTTATAAACCTAGATCTTTCTCTTTCCAGAATATCATATTCCAAGCCTTCCAAACCTTTAATGAAGAGGATGCTAAGCCCTGTATAATCCTATAAATTTAATCCTATAAATTTAATAAGTCACAACAATTTAAAAATAAAATCCACATTATTATTTTACTTAATGCTGAATAGATTTTTGACAAATTCTAACAGCCAATGCTTTTGATAATACTAGAAAATATAGGCATAAAGAATCTTTCTTTAATATAAAAATAATGTATTTCTAAAACCTAAAGTAGGCATTATACCTAGTAGAGAATAATTAGTGGCCTTATCAGGAAAATCAGAGGTTAAACAATAATACTCATTTAGAAGAGTACTATTCAACAGTGTTAGTGCTAGCTAAAACTCTATGAGATATTGAATGAATCAGCATAGAAGAAAAATGTTTTAAAATACATTTTTGCAGATTATAAGATTACTTAGAAAAATTTAGTCAAAAATTAACTAAAAGCATAAGGTCAGCATAGTGAAGAATATAAATGAAATCTAGACAAATCATCAACATTCCTGTATGTTACCAAAAAGCAAAACAAAACAAAACTTGGCTGAGCTAGAAAGTGAAATTCCCTTCAAATTACTTACTATCAGGCATTTTTCAGAAGATGATATCAAAGATATCAATAGTCCTATGAAAAATGTCATAAAGTACTAATAATTAGGGGAATGCAAATGAAAACAACTTTATACCACCTCACACTCAATGATTAACATAACATAAAAGGAAAATGGCAAATTCTGGAGGTAATATGGTTACATTAATGCACTTTCGGTGAAGCTATGAACTGACTCAATCATTCTGGAGAACGATTTGGAACTATGGCCAAAGAACTGTAAAATTGTGACTGCCTCAGCCATACCACTATCAGATATATAATTCAAAGAGATGAAAGAAAAAAAAAAGAAAAGGCCCAATATATACAAAAATATTTATAACAGTCCTTTCTGTGGTGTCAAAGTATTGGAAATTGAAGTGTTACCTATCAATTGGGGAATGGCTGAACAAATTATGGTATATAGTTGTGATATAATGATTTTGTACTATAAAAATGAGAAAAGGATAATTTCAGAAAAACCTAGGAACTCAAATAAACTGAAGTGAAAAAAAGCAAGAGAACAATATACATAGTAACAGCAGTATTATTATGATAACTACCAGCAAAAGACTTAAAAACTCTGATCTGTGGCAATTCCAAATATTCATGATTAAAAAATGCTATCTACATATAGATAACTGATAGGTTCTTACTTAAGTGATTCCTTCCTTCCTTACTCACCCCTTCTCCTTTTCCATTTCCTTTTCTTTTTTTCTTTCTTCCCACAATGTGAATAATGCTGAAATATATTTTGCATGACTTTATATTTAAAATAAATTTCATATTTCTTGCCTTCTCGGGGAATGGGGAAGGAGGAGAAAGAGAATTTGGAAGTAAAAGTAAAAACAAATAAAGTGAGATTTTTAAAAATTTTTTTAAATGACTACAAAATATTTGGGATCCCAACTATC